>NW_024582516.1:602457-630095 GCF_018398535.1 Haplochromis burtoni | reverse complement strand
GGTTTTGCAGTAAAAATTGAACGGGTGCTTTAAAAAGCTGGGAGAAAAAAAAATGTTTGAAACTGCATGAGACAATGTTTGCTGAAGAGTGAACATCTCGCCCGTGTTTACAGAAAAACATGGGCGCAACACCACCTCCTCCCCTCAACAAACACTGGAAATAAATAACCTTTATTTAGACCCTCGTCTCTTTGGCGTCATTGTTGTTATTCTCAGAAAACATCTGGGAAGAATAATAGACCAGATTTTTTTTTTGTCCAAACAAATATATTTATTACAATAAATCGCATATGTTTTTATCAAAGCATTGTGTTGCTCTTCAGATTTGTATGCTTGCATCACGTTGAAATATTACAACAGCCTGATTTATATCACAACAATCATGACAGCTGTTGTAATGCAACACCAGCTTCAAAGCTCAGGAATATACAATGATCTCTTGGCTTACTTTCCTGCTTTAAACAGATGGGGTGAAACTGACAGGGATCGACAAATGTTTCTTAATTTTGATGCCTTCAGGATATAAAATTCTGCCTCATTCCAAGAAGTTGAAATAGAAATCTGAGATCAGTTCATGTGCTGCAAACAATATGAAGCAGAAAGAGTTGCAGAAATAAACAAATTACAAATAACTGACACAAAAAACTTACTGCTCTTGTAATTTACAGCCAAAGTTTGTAGATTTTCCTGTTTTATAACAAAAGTCATAATTAGGGTGGCAAACCAGAGGTTCGGGGTCCAGAAGCAGCCCACAGAAAGAAAGGCTTTGGAAAACGTGAAGGAGGGTTTTACAACTTTTCCTACTGATAAAGACCTCATCATTGGCCACTCATACTAAACAAAAGTAATTTAGTAAAGAGAAAAGTTCCTGTTTTAATACCAACTTTTTCCTGTAGCTTAATAAATTGATTCAAAATATTAAATGTCAAAGAGCCATGCTGACAGATTGCTTTCATTAACTACAGTAACTTTTCTTAAAAATGCAGAAAACCTGAGACGTATGCTGAAATTCAGTTAAATAATTAGCAATATGAATTATTATCATATTAAAGATTGTATCTTTTAAAAATAGGAATGTATATTTTTATATTTTTATTCTCGACTCTTTTATATGACTTAATCCTACAGAATAAAACAGAATGAAATTGTAGGATAAGTTGCACAGTAAACCAAAAGGATCTGATGAATTTGAATTTTTTGGATTTTTCTATTTTTTCTTCTGAAGAGAACTACTTTCTTTTCTGGCCCATCTTTTGATTTCTCTTCCATTATTAGTTGGGAAGAACTAATTTGGAAAGTGAAGCTGTTCGCGGAGCATGAATTTCAACAAGTAAAACACCAGAAGAGCTAAATGAATAAATGAAAACACAAAGGATACTGCAGAATGACCACTCGATAGCTTTCCTTATCAGCAGCTCAGCATCCATCACTTAGAACAACACAACAACGGGTACGACAGCTAGGAATAAACTAGACAGCCCTGCCGCAAAAGCATATCATATGGCGTAAATCCACAATACCCCACGGCTCAATGTAGGCACTAACATAACCCAGTATATGACAGATACTACTTAGCTCTCTGCTTTTGTAATGATCAGAGCTGATCAGAGTAAAGGTTTGAATGGGTGTCATTACCCTGTCTTACTTGGCTAGTTAAAAATCTACTTATGTGGTTAAAATCAGAATAAAGTTATATTAACAAATACAGCATGAAAACTGGTTTAGAGGATTAAACTGCTCCTGAAGAATTTCTTTTTTTTATTTTACTCATTTTTTACTAGAGTGAGATGGAGTTTGTTTTCATTATGAAGGACATTTTCATTCACTATATTTACTCTAATGCCTCGCGATTGTTTTTTTTTCCTTTCTTCTTTTTTTAAACCTAGAATTAGAAGGCTGGAGTTTAGGACGCAGATACAAATGACACAAATCTCGCTCATTTCTTGATATGTGTTATAAATAAATAAATAATCGCTTATTAAATGTCGTTTCCCATCACACGGTACTCACGGTATCCATGGCAACTCTATACTTCCTGTTTCTGGGTGACGTACCGATGAGCCTCACACTTCCGTAATCAGCATACATAAGCGTGTTGAACAATTCAAAATACATAAAAGTAAACTCCATTATGAGGAAGAAGCGAATCAGAGCTGACAACATCAACCCTGTGGGGTCTGAATGGATCCTTTACTACACTGACACAGCAAGGCAATTAGCATATTTTGCTTTATTATTATTGATTGTATGTTTTGCAAAAGACGGAGCCTTGCCCTGTCATTGCATCAAATCATCAAAAGCTGCAATAACCATGAACCAAGATGCACAATTGTCACGGTCCTTCAACATAAAGCGCACGACTTGTACTTTCTGCCGAGAAAGTAAAAGCTCTGCTTCGCGTGACGTAACGTAAAGGCGAGCCCGTGTTTTTCCGTAGAGCTGGAGACATTCACTTTATGCAAGCCTCCACCTGACCTGACGCCTGTGCACCGCTCAGGTAAGACAGAGTTATTTACTTTAATAAACGAAACGAAAAGAGCACCGAATGAGCACCTATCTGAAAGTGGAAGATGGCATGCGTTTATTTGGCAAAGTTTTTTTTTTTTTGGTTTTGTTTTGTTTATTCAATTTTTAGATAACAAAACAAAAGATTATTTTCTACGGTTTGATCTTCTTTTCTTCTCGTTGGTTTAACCGTCCGTTGTCTTAGATGAGAGTTTACTGTGATTTTTCTTTAATAATATTCTGGAATCCCGTCTTTGGATATATTTCAAATATTTGCATTCTTGTTACATAGCACTGAGAAGAAGCAGCACCTGAGTCCCACAGGAATTTGTTACGTGACACCAGAAGAACAGGTGTAACAGGTGAACAGGTGCGACAAACAACCTGTTTGCTTTCCGAAACTAAAACACCGAGCAGCAGAGATTTTCTCATGTAAAATAAAGTAAAACAATGCAAACAATTACAAAAAAGCAAGTATACATGGTGTCTACCATTGAAAGTTAAATTCTTTTTACAAAACAATCATGTTTAAAACATTCACTTAACTTTGAAAGCTTTTAAACTACTAAAAACAGCCATGCTGTTTTGTGTTAAAACAATACCCTGAACCTGACATTGGCTGGACTCTAACTAATACTACTTTCTGTTTTTAAACCACATTAAGTCAGGGTAACATTCAACCCTGACTCGTACATGACACATCCCTGCTTTATTTAAGCAAACCCAGTTCTTGTAAAAATCAAGCACACATACTAGTAGAATACTGCCTCCATGTGGTTGAAATTTTCATTAAACTTGAGAGATTATTAGGCTCTTTGGCCTAGATTGAGTGGAGTGAAGCTGCCACTCCTCCACATTGGAAAGAAGTCAGCTCAGGGGGATATTGAGAAGTTCAATGCTGAACCCTTTTGTGGTGATCTTCATGATGGTGTAATTTACAGCCCACAGCACATTTAAACAGACAAACATTTTTACATTCCAGATCTAAAAAAACAACAACAACACAGTTTCAAAATAAATGAAAGCTGAAAAGTGTGTTATGTCGTGTTAGCTAATTATTGTGGAAAGTAAAATCACAGTGATTTAGTGATCGACAACATGGGTTCAGTATTTTCAAACTGATTCATCCCGTAAATCACAAGACACTGTGCTCGCCTGCATAAGCTCCCTTTGTAGGATAAAATTATTGGTAGTAAATGCCAGCCATTTAAGCCAAAACCAATTACCAATAAGAATAATTATCATAAGAATATGCTTTAAAACATGTCAGCTAGTGCAGCTGTTTACATCATGAGAGTTTTCAATAATAGGTGTAGATTGTACCACCTGTTAGCTAGCTGTGTACACAAAGGTTTTATAATCTAGGGTCAATAGTTTTGGTCAAGTGTTCACATATATCTCTTCGTCTGTTGCTTTATATCTTATAAACCTGGGGCCCGGCTGTTTGCTGCCTGTATCAGTGTTATTCAATCAGTACTCTTGTGAACATACAGTGCTGTGAAAAAAGTATCTGGCCCCTTCCTGATTTCTTAACTTTGCACATTTGTCACACTTAAATGTTTCACAGCAAGTAAAGTTTATTATTAACTAAAGATAACTTGATTAAATACAAAATGCATTATCCAGACATGATTACTGCCAGAGCAGTTGAATCACGAAATTACTTGAATAGAATCAGTTAAAAGATCTCGAAAAGCAACACGTCATGGCTCGATCTAGAGCAACTCAACGGAAGATGAGAAACAAAGTCATTGACATGCCATCATCAGTCTGCAAAGGGTTACAATGCCACATTGAGACCATTATCCACAAATGAGGAAAACTTGGAACACTGGTGAATCTTCCCAGGTTAAATTAGTCCAAGATCACTGACTCACCCAGGAGCTCACAAAAGAACCCAGGACAACATCTAAAGAACTCCAGGCCTCACTTGCCTCAGATAAGGTCAATGTTGCTGATACAGTTACAAAAAAAAAGTCTGGACAAAAATAGCATCCATGAGAGACTTCCAAGGCAAAAATTACTGCTGAACAAAAAAGAACACATTTACCCCCCAAAAAACCCATCATGATTCCCAAAACCTTTAGGAAAATATTCTGTCCACTGACAAGACAAAAAAATGAACTTTTTGGAAGTCTTGTGCCTTGTTATGTCAGATCTAAAACTAACAAAGCTTTTTATAAAAAGAAGATCATACTAACATTCTAACCCAATTCTGCTCTCTAGCAGAAAATCCCGAAGGATAATGTCTGACCATCAGTTTGTGCCCTGACGCTCAAAAACACTTGGGTTATACTTAAGACAATGATCTGAAACAAACCAGCAAGTCCACCTCTGAATGGCTCAAAAATATAAAGAAATAAATAAATGAAGGTTTTGGAATGGGCTACTTAAAATCTGACTGAGATGCTTTGGCATGACCCTAAACAGGGCTGTTTGCGCTCAAAACTCTCCAGCGTGGCTGAATATAAAAAATTCTGCAAAGAAGAGTGGGCCAAAATCCTTCCAAAGTGTATGAGAGACTCATTGCCAGTTATCACAAACACTTGATATGCAGTTCTTGCTGCCAAGGGTGACACAATCCGTTCTTAGGTTAGTGTTAGAGAGCTATCTCTGGGATGCTGGTGTGATAACTCCCTCAGGACAAGGACTCCGATCAGAGAGTGGGGCCCAGAGAGTGCTTTCCAGATATACTTTAATGAACATTAACTGATTCAACAGCAGGCCAGTAGTACAGCAATTGGCATACTCAGTGAGAGTATGTGAGTGGTTCTAAATAACAAGAAAACAGGGAGAAAATTACTTTTTAACATAGAGCCAGATAGATCTGAACATTTTTTTTCCCTTAATAAATTAATTTACCATTTAAAAAATGGATTTCGGTATTTCCTGCAAATACTGCACTGTACAGCCTGCTGTATTAAACTGCCAGTGGACAAAATGGATGAGCTGTAGGTGCAACTCTTGTGTAACATACCTTATCATATCCTAAAGGAACCATGTCTGCTGTCTACCTTCTCCTCCTGCTGGTCCCCACAATCTCGGCTCAGACTTTTCGCTTTGGTGCCTGCCCTACTCCGAAGGTGCAGTCTAACTTCAGCCTTCAGCTGGTGAGCACAAACAGTATTCTGTATACATACATACAAAGTAAGCAAAGAGCTGTACAGAAATGATGGCTCATCTTTATTTACAGTACCTGGATAAGTGGTATGAGATTGAGAAGCTGCCTGCTTCTTTTGCCAGAGGACAGTGCATTGAAGCGAATTATTCCGTAAGGAAAGATGGGACTATCCGAGTGTTGAACTCTCAGGTTTTGTAAGTAGTAAGCAACTTGTGGTTTGCTAAAGGAAAACACCATTTTAATTGTAACAGGTGATAACATAGCAATTGATTTTCATTATGTTTTTGCACGGACGACCAGTCCAGCCACTACACTTCTCCAGCCCGAACGACATTCCGATGTCATTGCTGTATATCCTGGTGGTGTGGATCAGTGAATCGATGTTTTATTATTGCACCTGTGTATTTGCTGTATCAATATGTACATCACTGAAAAAACAAACAAAGACAAAAAAACCTTTCACCAAACAAACCTCAATATTGGCAACAATGACGGGTATTTTTTTTCCCTGCAAGGTGCAGTTCAGGGTGTGGATTTAACGTGTACACTAGGCACCTTTCTTCTTATGTATTGTACGAGGAGAATGAAAACAAACCTGAGTGACATGATTAACATCTTGACCCTGAACTGTTGACTGAAGGCTCGGTGGCGGCACACCTCATGTGGCGTTTGCTGTAATGACACAGGGTGCTTGCTCGTGCTGAACAGAAGTTTGCACAAAGGAAAGAGATTTTGTCTAATTTGCTGTAATTGATTGTGGTAACAAGTAATTTGCTTGATAAACTCATACAGTATCTGTGTGTCTCAGGGGTGGTAAAAGGGAGTTTATAGAAGGGACAGCTGTGGTTCCAGACCGACAAGAACCAGCTAAGCTTGGAGTTTCCTTCTCATATTGTAAGTATTTTGTTATCATCCCATTTAAATCATAAAGTACTCTATCATCATTAAAGGGCAAAAAAAGTACATAACTTATGGCATTTTTATTGGACCGCATTAAAAATGACCATAAAATCATTCTCTGTAGCGTTGGTAGAGATAGATTGTGGTTCTTTAGTGTAGTAGCTTAAATATTCACCTTGCAAGCAAAAGATTTGTGGTTTAATTCTAGGAGGGTTTGGGGGTGTGTCAGGATGAACAACTGGTGTAAAAACCTGCCAAATGAGACATGTGGAACCAGCTGCTGTGGGAGCCCTTTGTGAATAAGGGAACAGCTGGAAGTAGTTTCAGTGCCAGTGACCTCTCAGAAACAATTTGGTGCCCCTTATTTAGGGCTTTGAGAATGCCAGCAACCAAGAGATGGCAATATCACGCCAAAAACTGAATATTAAAGATGGAGGGAGTAATCAAATGTAGTGGTATACCATTTCACAACTTCAAGTTTAGCTGGCAAATTCATGTTTAAAAAAAAAAAACAAAAACAAAAAACTAAGAAACTCAGTCACCTTTTGGATCGGATGATAGCGCAGATCTGCAATTTGCAGCCAAGGTGCTAAGTGTCATCCATAACACTTCACACTAGGACACACACCACTTTAGTGCAAGCTGGAGATCATTAGTCAACAAGTCAGCAGGATAACAAATTCAAATTGGAGACATGATCCTGAGATGACCAAAGGTGTCACTGTATGCTCTGTTTGACATCTAAATGCAGCAAAGGGGCAATGTGGACCAAGATCTCACTGCAGCTGTATGGATCATTAGACCTCATATATAGTGGCTTTGTCATTTTACTTTTTAAGGCTTTGTATTTGGAGTAATGTATATCATGTTGCATCAATTCTGCTTTACAAATCTAAATCATTTGCAAACTCACCCATATAAAAGTTTGCTATTGTCTGTATTTTATCTTTCTGTGGCTGTGCTTTCTGTTACCAGTTACACCCTATGGCCCATACTGGGTGCTGGAGACAAACTACACCAACTACACCATTGTGTACTCCTGCACAGACATTCTGCGCATATTCCACGTTTACTACGCCTGGATTCTCGCACGGTCACCCTCCCTGCCTCCAGAGACGGTGCATTACGCCAAGCAGTTGCTAACTGATAAAGGAATCGATATTTCCAAGATGACTCCCACATATCAGAGCTGTGGAAATATTTAGGAACTGACAGAGAGGTTCATTCATTAAAGGGTTTTTCTGTTTGTAGAACTAATTATTTATCCTACCAGCCATGAAATCATAGTACATCTGTTACATTGTTGTTTCTTTTTATTTCATCATTGTTTTAATCATTTTAATTTTGTCATTTGATTACAAAGTGAATGGATTAAAGTAATATTTTGAGATAAAATTCATTTGATAATTAAAACATTTATATAGTACATATTCTTGCAAAGAATTAAACACTACATCTGTAAAAAAGTGATTGGTTTGGATAGTAATTAGTCAACAAAAATAGCAACATCCTTTTTATATTCTATCTATAGTGCATCTTTTATTATTTACAACAATGAGCAAATCATGCTGTTCTTGGTGATGGAGCGAAAAAGAAACTGTGGATCTGTTCTACTTAGATTAGAGCTGTTTTTTTTTCTTTTCATTTGAACTGGAAATAATCTATTGAACATGCAGTCCTGTCTCACAGTGATGCAATAAATGATTCTATGTGCAACTTTAAATACTGATGAAATTAATCAGAATTCACTGATGAGTGGGTGACAACATCAACACTGTGCAGTGAAACAGAAGGTGAGAAACTAAGTGTACTCCTACTGTGACTTTCTGTACTCTTACAGGGTCTTCTCAGGAGTGGACATTGCAGCAAATTCACTCCAAAGCCAGACTGTGCATTGCTCAGAGAAACTGCAAAAAACCCAAGAGCTACTCTTCAAATTCTACAGGCCTCATTTAGCGTTACGGTCCTGGGTCGGTGACCCGGTGTTTTGAGTTTTTGGTTTCCTGTCCTGTTTCTGTGTCCCTTCCTGTGTTCCACACGTCCGTTTTATTTTGATAGCTCTGTCCTATCTGGAGTGTGTCTATTTTTGGTTTTCCTCATCTCGTTTTTTGTCTGATTAGTCCCAGCTGTGTTTCCACCTGTTTCCTATCTCCTCGTTTTCCATCCTGTGTATTTTAGTTCTCAGTCTTTACCCGCTGTGCTGTGTGTTTTGTCGGCCAGCCTGTCTGTTTAGTTTTCAGATTAGTTATGGTATTCAGCAATAAAGTCTCTGAGAGTCGGCACTTTGGGTCCTATCTTGCCTGCACGCAACCCTCATATGTTAAATGTTAATGTTCATGACAGAAAAAAAAAAAAAGACTGAACTAATAGGACTTTTTGGGAATGGGTGCTAGGAGAAAGCCTCTTCTCTTTAAAAACAACATGGCAGCATGGCTTAGGCTTGCAAAGTTGGATCTGTACAAAGCTCAAGACTCCTGAACAATGTCGTTTGGACACACAAGACCGTAATGAAGATGTTTGGTCCTAAACCCACAGCTCCACATTTTTTATTTATTTATTTTAATATTTTTATTGAGAGACAAGTGTACATTAGTTTACAATGACAATACCATCTGTTCCCCTCACATATTTGTTAGTTTTTCTTACATGAACAGATACAATAGTACACACACACGCGCGCTTAAATAACCTAAGAAGAAACCCAAAACAAACACACAGCTCCACATTTGGAGAAAACCAAATACAAGATATCAGCACAAACACCTTATACAAACTGCAAAGCAAACTGGTGATGGAGGGATGATGATTTGAGTGGGCTCAAACTCTGCACAAGCAACTGATAAAATCAAATGGAAAATAATTACTCAAGGCATTACTGCCAAAGATACAAGTGACTGAATCGCAAGATGAAGTTTTCACATGACTCAGTGACTCATGGGCAGTGTTGGTCAAGTTACTTGAAAAAAGTAATCAGTAACTAATTACTGATTATTTCCCCAAAAAAGTAATCCCGTTACTTTACTGATTACTTATTTTCAAAAGTAATTAATTACTTAGTTACTTTTTAAAAACACGATTTACAACCTGAATAGGTGATAAAGCGATAGATCTTTCAGCCCAATTCTACTTTTTCTGCATAATCCATCATACAAAATGTAATCAAATGGAAAAGTCTCTTTTTAAAACTTGTTTTATTAGTTTTAATCTTTTAACTTTATGCATCAAGCAAAAATTTAATTATATGCAACATTCTCTGACTTGAAGAAATTAGTTTAACATTTAAACCTATTTTCTGCACATTCCAGCACATAAAATAAAATATTTTGTGTGTTACACTCACTCTTTCAAATAGATGCAAGTAAAACACAGCAGAAAATAAATAAAGTCAAAGACTAGCGGTCCTGTTGCTCTATTTTCACCTGTAAAGCAGGAGTTGGGTAGGCGGAGGTTTACCCTGGTGCAGGTGTGCCGCAGCGGTCAGTGGAAGAATCCGCGAGTTTCTCTGTGAATTTCCCATTACGTCGTTGCGCACTCGGTGCTTGTTTAGGGGTTTTTTTTCTGTAAAAAGAAGTTTTCTTCCCACGCACAACGGACACTAATGTTTTTGTCACTTTTTATGGAATCAAACTCAAAGTAAGGTCAGTACTTCCACGCTTTAAACGCTGCACGCTCATACTCTCTCTGCACTCGATATATGATCCATTGTTGATCTGCACACAGCTGTTGTCACGAACGTCGCACTCGCTTACGTCACTGTCATGAGACATTCCTGCAAAAAAATGCTGGCATGTGATCCATGCATCACAGTTAGTGATGTAATGTGAATTCTCTCTTGCATTTTTCCATAGACTGTTTATGAAAGGTTTGACCAAAGAGCTCACTCACTCAGCTCAGACCTCTATTAGATATCCGAGTGCCTTTATTGTAATCTCGGGCGACTTCAACCATGTATCACTGGACAATACACTACCAACATTCAGACAATATGTGGACTGTCCCACCAGGGGAGAAAAAATTCTAGACCTACTGTATGCTAATGTCAAGGATGCATACAGCTCCTCCTCCCTCCCCCCACTTGGTAGGTCAGATCATAACCTGATTCACCTCACCCCCCGCTATGTGCCAATTGTGAGGAGGGAACCTGTGACCACAGGATGTTAGGAGGTGGTCAGAGGAGGCCTTAGCGGAACTACAGGGCTGTTTCGAGGTGACCAACTGGGAAACACTCTGTGAGCCTCACGCCGAGGACATCAATGGGCTTACTGAGTGTATCACAGACTACATAACTTTCTGCACCGACTCCATTGTTCCAGCTCAGACTGTTCATTGTTACCCAAATAACAAGCCGTGGGTGACTAAGGACATCAAAGCCCTCCTCAACAACAAGAAGAGGGCTTTCAGAGGGGGCAATAAAGAGGAGGTGTCATGGTCCTGAGTCTGAGGACTCTGTGTTTTGTGTTTCTTTATATTATTCTTTGTTCTCGGTTATTCTGTTTTGTCTTTTGTTTAGGTTTGCTATGTGTTAGTGTTTTTGTTTCATGCCTGCCTGTGTTCTCTCTGTCTGTCCATGGTGTTATTGTGTCTGCTCATGAGTCTGCCTGTCAAGTTCAGTGTCCTGTCTGGTTCTCTGTGTCTGTTAGTTTCCTGTTTTATTCTGAAAGTTCATGTCTCATGTCAGTGTGTTCAGTTTTACCTCTCCCCTGTCTCGTTAGCCTAATTGCTCCCAGCTGTGTCTCCTTCCTGTGGCCCATTCCCTGATTACTCCCCGTGTATTTAACCCTGTGTTTTCTTGTGCTCTCTGTCGTGTCGTCTGTCTAATGAGTTGAATCTGTTTTTCAATAGATTCGACACCACAGTGTCTGCTCCCACCCCCACAACCTCACCTGTAGTCAGCCTGGAATCCAGAGCCACACCACTGTGCCAGCCTCTCTCTTCACATGGCGCTGTTGCCTCCTGTGAGATTCCTGACACCCCTCCCCCACCCATCACCTTCACTCAATACCAGGTTGAGATGCAAATGAGGAGACTCCACTCAGGCAAGTCTGCTGGACCAGACAGAGTGAGTCCCCTCGTCCTCAAGACCTGTGACTCCCAGCTGTGTGGAGTCTTTCATAAACTGTGTAGGAGCCATATGAGTTGTTCCTTTTTGACTAAGTGGGTTGGTTTAAATGGACTCACTGTATTGGTGCACGGGTGTGGGGAGACCACATAAACGAGGCGGCTAGCTAGGAAGAAGGAGGTCGGTCGGTTTGCAGAGTGAAGGAGGAAGTCCGTGGGGATCAAGGACGCATCTGTCCACTAAGTTAACTGGTGTGTTTTGTGATTTGTCTTTTGGTTGTTTGGTGTGTGAGTGAGGTAAGTAGGAGAGTCGGCTGAAGGCCTGTACAGGTCCGGTAACGGTCTCCTGCAGACTTCTTCTCATAGACCAGGGTTGGCACCGATGGAGAGCGGGAGGAGTGAGTGGAATAGTATGGATGGTAGTGAAGAGGAAGAGATTGGCGGGCAGGGTGACGAGAATGAGTGGGAAAGGGGAGGAAGAGGCGCAGAGCTGGTGAAAGGAAGAGGAAAAAGAGAAGTGAGGGTAGTACGGAAGGGACTGACAGTGAAGGTAATGAAGAAGGAACGACTCAGAGTATGAATGTCATTGTCAGGTTTGAGGCAGAGGGTGTGAAGAAAATAGATCCACTTAAGCTGACAAGAGCACTTAAGGCACAAGTTGGGGAAATCAAGTATGCTAAGATACTCAGGGATGGCAATTTACTGGTGGGTTGTAACACGGAAGTGCAGGTGGAAAGAGCTAGGAAACTTGTGGGGGTGTGCAAAGCCAAAGTGAAGAATACTGCAAGAGTAGGGGAAAGGAGCACTAGTGGAAATAAAGGAGTTATTGTGGGTGTGCCATTGAATGTAAATATGAAAGAACTGATGGAGAATTTAACACTGAGAAATGGGGAAGTTAAAGGAGCAAGGAGAATGACGAGAGGTCCGGAGAAAGTAGAAACAGAAACTGTGGTGGTGGAATTTGACACGAAAGAGGTGCCAAAAGAGGTCTTTTTTGGATTAATAAGGTTCAGTGTGCGGGAGTTTGTGCCTAAACCAATGAGGTGTTTCAATTGCCAAGAATTTGGACATGTTTCCAAAGTGTGTAAAGGGAAGAGGAGATGTGCTCGATGTTCTGGTGATCATGAATGTGGGAAGTGTGGTGTGGGAGTAAAACCTAAATGCTGTACTTGTGGAGAGGAGCACAGTGTTGCTTTTTGGGGATCTGAAGTGTTGAGGCAGCAGACAGTCGTTCAAAAAACCAGGGTACTGCAGAGAGTGTCATATGCAGAGGCATGTAACATGGTGGAGCGAGAGAGACAGATTGGGGAAACACTGGGTGGAGGAGAAACACGTAATGGTGAAGGTTATGGCAATGGTTGAAAGGAAAATAGAAGAAGAGAGGAAGAAGATGGTGACATTTGTTGCGGGGGTAATAAATGCAACTTCAGATGTGAAGTCCAAGACAGAGGATCCAGATTATTGTGAAGGCGGCATGTCATAGTTTGGACATGAAGAATATCAGGTGGGAGGATATAAGAGGTGAACTACTTAGTCAGGCAAGTCAAGAGGGATAATGTGGTGGTTAGTTCTTATAACCATATTACTCTTACAGTGGAATGCCAGGAGTCTCTTGTCAAATGGTCAAGATTTTAAGCAGTTTATTTACGCACAGGTGGAAAAACCTGACCTAATTTGTATTCAGGAAACATGGTTGAAGCCTTTTTTGGATTTTAGAGTGTATGGGTATGTTGCTGTTAGATGTGATAGGGAAGAAGGGTCTGGTGGTGGGTGTCTTACGTTGATTAAGGAAGGTATTCTGTACAAGATAGGAGACAGGGAAGGGGTTTTGGAGTATGTAGTGATACAGGTTTGGATGGGAGGGAAGGTGATTATGGTTGTAAATTTTTATAATCCTTGTAAAAAGTTAGACTTGACTTTTGCTTCTAGTTCTTTGGCGCCATTATGTGAATGGCGAGTAAACAATAAGTCGTTTGGTAGTGATCATTATCTGGTTGTGAGTAAGATAAGGTTTGGTCTCATACACCTGAAATGTTAGGGGGGAAGTGGGTGTTTGGGAAGGTGAATTGGGGGAAGTTTAGTAGGGTTTGTGAAAGGAAGCTTTTACAAGTTCAAAGTCATTTGAGTGTCGAAATTATGACTGGTAAAATCAGTCAATGTATTTTAAGCACTGCTGGGGAGGCTATTCCAAAGACAACAGGGAAAGCTAGAAGGAGAGACGTCCCATGGTGAAATGATGAATATCAGTTAGTAGTTAGAGAATGAAATAGAGCCTTTAAGTTGGTCAAACGCTCTCATAATTTTCAACACTTGACTACAAAAGAGCACAAGCAAGAGTTAGAAGTACAATAAGAAGAACTAAGAGAACTACTGGAGAGTTTCTGTAGATACAATTGGTAGTAATACTCAAATAGGGGAAGTGTGGGGGATGATCAGGAAAGGGGAGAAGAGACTGAGAGTTATCCAAGTTCTTGAATAAGAATATCGAGTAGCTGTTACTGATGGGGAAAAAGCGATTTATTGGCAAGTACTTTTGTGGATGATGCATAGTGGGAGAAATTTATCAGAGGAAAGTAAACGAGGACGTGAGAGAACTAAAGAAAGATATCTTGAGCTTTAGGGAGGAAGGACAGTACTGCGGATGTAGTGGGTTTTCAGTTCCCCAATAGAGAAGGGACAAGAGCTCTGGGCAGAACTAGGAACAGTGCTCCAGGGAAGAATGAGATCTGTTATGTTATGCTGAAACATCTAATTTCAATTCAATTTTATTTATATAGCGCCAAATCACAACAAAAGTCGCCTCAAGGCGCTTCATAGATACAGAGAAAAACCCAACAATCATATGACCCCCTATGAGCAAGCACTTTGGTGACAGTGGGAAGGAAAAACTCCCTTTTAACAGGAAGAAACCTAAATCTAAGTGATGCAGCGTTAAATATATTGCTAATGTTGTTTAATAAGGTATGGACAGTAAGTGCGTCTCCCACGTCATGGAAAGAAGCGCTAATTGTACCAATAAAGAAACCAGGGAAAGACAATAGCGATCCTGGAAACTATAGGCCCATTGCTCAGACTTCCAATATGTGTAAACTAATGGAAAGGATGGTGAATGTGAGATTGGTTCACTTTTTGGAGTCAAGAAATGTCTTAGCACCCTATCAGAGTGATTTTCGTAGAGGAAGAGGGCCGATGGATCCTGTCTTATGTCTGGAAGATGATATCAGGAAAGCGCAAGTTAATAAAGAGGTGGTGGTTGCTGTCTTTGATGTGGTTGCTGTCTTTGATGTAGTGAGGGGGAAGAATGTTGACCATCTCGTCTGGAAACTTCAAGAGGGGATAGGTAAAGTGGAAAAGTGGGGTGTAGACTGGGGTTTTAAATTTTCTGTTGAGAAAACTAAAGTAATGTTTTTCACAAATAAGAAAATTGGGGGTAATGAATTGTTGTACTTGTATGGGAAAGAGTTAGAAAGGGTGGATTGTTTTGGTTTTTGGGTGTGGTTTTTGACAAGAGATTGACTTGGAAACATCACGTAGAGCACGTTGTGGGGAATAGTAAAAAGGTTCTTAATATTTTGAGGTGTTTAGCGGGACTAATTTTGCTGCACTTAAGAGTATTTATCTCACGTTGATTCGATCAAGATTGGATTATGGGTGTGTGGTATATGGATCAGCGGCTAAGACTTCCTTGAAGAAGCTGGATGTAATTGAAGCTCGAGCGCTGAGACTCTGCTTAGGGGCAGTTAAAACAACGCCAATATGTGCTCTACAAGTGGAATCAGGAGAAATGCCGCTGTGTATTAGAAGGCAACAGCTGTTGGTTAATTATTGGATAAATTTGAAAGGTCATGCCGAAACCCATCCTGTTAAGAAAGTGTTAGGGGCTTGTTGGGAAAGAGGGAAGGTTTTTAAAAATAGTTTTGGGTGGGTTGGAGATGATAGTGCGAGAGATCAGTATAGAATAGTGATTGTGAAACCACAAGATCTGGTGTGGCAACATGTGGTATGCAAAACACCCAAAAGGAAACACAGACCCGAACAAAGGAAAGATTTCTGACATTTTTACTGGAAAATAGGTTCACGAAAACAAGACCCACATAACTACAATGTGTCATAACTATTACATCTTAATAGGGAACAAGTGAAGCAAAAATGTTGCAAATCAACATTCATAACTTTGTAATATAACTTCTGGTCCCTGTGATCTCAGCTCAGACGCATTAATGGACTCCCTTTCCTACTACTTCACAGTTGAATTAATAGTACTCTATTTGTGTTTCTCAGGAGTGATGATACGTGGTCCATAAAAGGTATAGCCAAAGTTGTGGATCCCAGCAAAACTTGAGTCAACTTCTCACCTTGTATGTAGTTTTCTTATCACCCCTCTTTACAGCTGTAAATATACTGCTTTTGGCACCTTTTCATTTCTTCTTGCTAATTGTCCTTTTTTTGGTCATTATTACTCTTTTTGTTTTTCTTCTTCGTTTCCTAAGGATAATTAGGCTTTTAAGATCATTACAAACTGATGAAAAAAGACAACAAAACAACTAAAACAATATTTTGCCTCACTTATAGGACCTTTGTTTACCTTGTAACCATTCAATAAGCTTTTCTGAACTCATCTTGATTGAAGGCACACACAACAATAACAACATCAGTTAACATGTAATGCAGTAGTTTGTAATGTTTGTAATGTCACTGATATTAAGGGATCTGTCACAGCCTTGTATCATTTATGTATATATATATGTGTGTGTGTGTGTGTGTGTATGTAGCATATGCATTATGCTGGTATTTGCCAATGTATTTTGAGACTAGGTTCAAGTCTGACTTTGGAGGAACAATTCGTACATGGAAAATCAGAACTGTATCATGAGATCTAGAGATCAACAAAAGTCACACCCTTTGGCTGCACCTAGAAATTCTTTTTATGAAAGGTTTTAAACAGAATCAGTGAGAGAGGGCGGCCTTAGCAGAGTTCATTGCCCTGGGGTAACATGACTGTCTTGTTGTTAGCTGTGAACTAGTTCTGTTGTTTAGGGCTGAACAGCCCAGTTAGTAGACATTTGAGGTTGTGCTGAAAAGAATTGCACAAAGAATTACACAGTTTTTACTGTTGAACTGTAAAAACTGTGCCATGAACAAAACTTGTGGTTGTACAGTGACTGAATTTCCAATAACAAGGGGCCCGATAACCCAAACTCCCAAAACACGTTTCACAAAAACAAAAATTCTTTCTTTTAGTAGATTTCCATGCACCCTTGAGCATCCTCAAGAGGCTCAAGAGCTGGTTTAGTGTTCTGCAACCAAGATGAATCAGAATTTTTAAGGAATATGAGGAGAATTGGCCACAGAGATGGGCACATTTTAGTATATTAGCGTATATGTTCATGACATTGTCCCTGCCTTTTTTTTTTTTACACCTTAAATGAAATATGAGAAACTAATGATAGTGAAAGATGTCACCACAGTTTTCACTTATTTGATCAATATTTCAATAAATGATTAAGATACTTAAATTTTGGGAAGGAGCTGATAAACTATAAAATATATTGTTGTAAAACATCACCATATACTTTGAGTTCCATCAGCATCTAAAAATAAAGCATCCTGACAGTGTTACTGTTCCTCAAATCAAAGTGCAGTGACGTAGATATGGAAAATTTCCAAGTTCCTTTTGGAAATTCTTTTAGACATTGTCGTTGTGTTAAAGGACATTGACAAAGGGAGAGCTGTTAAGGTGGCAGATGATTGCTAGCAGGCTCTATTTGACTAGGTAAAGCTCTAATGTATTTACTACCTTGCCATAAGTCAGTCACTGGTATCCTGCTCTCTCATTTGTAGGCGACTAAATTGCTGATCTCAAAGTTGAGGAAAGTTGCCTTGGGATCTGCTCACTTTGTGTTGCAAGTAATATTTCCGTCTGTAATCACTACCGAATGTCACTGATTTCGACTCACTGGGAATCGTTTCCTTTGTGGATGAAGTTTTAGTTGTTTAGTCAATATAAAGATGAAGCAAACGACATTAGAAAAGTCTTCAGTTAAGACATGAACTATTTTCTGAACATGAAAATGTCTGCTGTAATTATTTCATATTGTAATCTTATCTCCTGCTAAAAAAGGCTCAGGTGATGCAAGTTCTCTTATTCTAAGGTGAGGACAATATCTTAGGAAATTTTTCTAATAATTAAAAAAACCCGATAGAAAGGTTTTGTTTGTGTTCAGTTTATCCTTTTTCTTTATAAAAACAAAAAGGCGAATCAATTTATTCTGCAGTAGATATTGCCTTTTTAATCCTCAGTTTTATTTTGTAAAGCTGGCTCATGATCAATCAAATTTGTACAGCATGCTTCTCTTGATTGATCAGTGTGTGTTATCCAGTAAGTAAATATTGACTGTGTACCTAAACACAGATGTAAAAAAAAAAAAAGAAAAGTGTGTATACTGAAGCTATAATGAGCTCTAGGTGCAGCTCTTACACAACATAACTTTTGTAATCGAACAAAGAAAGCATGCCTGTTGTCTGTGATCTCAGTTCAACTTTGAAGGTGCAGCCCGGATCAAAACCTGTATGAACACAAATTAAAAAAACAAATTAAACAAAGCTGTTGTAAAGGCTCACCTTTCAGCACATTCACTTCACCAGATGCACCTTGTTTCTTTTCCTCACCTTTGATTGGGTGTGGTGCTTGGCCTTAATTGCACTCACCTGTCACTCGTTATATAAGGACTGCACTCACCTACCCCTCACTCTTTCTTCACTCCCACATGGGGCGGCAGCTGAGGTGAGTTTCTCTTTGAGTCTCCTGAGTTCATGTATCATTTTGAGTTACTTAAATCATACTTTATGTCCTTTTTAGAGAGAGCAGTCCATGTGTGTCTTTCTTTCCTTTACCCGTTATACAATAAAACGACAAAACCTGTAAATGATTGACTGCTTATTCTCATTCTAATCGGATGAGCCCATGATGATGACTACTGAAACCCTGAACCTTCCTTCCTCCAAAACATGGTCCTCCGAGCCGGAGTAGCGTTAGCGTCATGGATTCACAGCAGCCATTGACTGAAGATTTGAGACGTTCCGGTCGTGATAGTCGACCTCCTGCCCACCTGCAGCAGTATGACGTTCAGTATCCTGGAAGTAGAAGTGCTAGATGTGATACAGAGAGTCAAACAGAATGCCAGCACAGTGACAAAGACACACATGGGCTGCAGGATCCTGTCGGAGAGTCAGAAAGACAACCAGAGACATCCCCTGCTCCTTTACCCACCAATCAAGATGAGGTGATGAGGGAACTCCTGATGACAATGAGGGAGATTAGGCAATTCATGATTCAGTTATCTCCTCCCCATTCTCGCAGTTCCTCCAGATCTTCAATTCACACTGTCTCTGATGAAAGCAAATCCTCTGTTTGCGGTTTACAAGCCATTCCCCAAACACATCAGCAACATGAGCAGTTCCCAGTGATTGATCCAGCAACATGTCAATCACCCTCTCAGCCCCCCCAGGTTAGCCGTCACTCTGGTGCAGTTCTGGCTGCTAGCCCTCCTTTCCCTAATTCAACAATATTAGATGCTGCAGTTCCTTCAAGTGGTTTGCCTAGACCAGTTTTTCCTACACCAGATGAGACTCCTTTTAATTTCCTGGCCACACCACTGCAAGGTCCCCACCAGATTTCATGTGTTCAACCTGCTGTTCCTCTAGATGAAGACCCCGCTCAACCTCTCGTCTGCATTGCGGAACCAAGGCAGCACCCTCCTGTAAAGCAGCAACCAGCTACATCTGATGGTTTGCATGCACAAAAACCTTCGGTACCCATTACTGCTAGTTCTAGTCACCCTGTTAGCACTAGAACACATGTGTATAAACTTGAGGGTCCTTCTTTCCCAGACCTTACCAGAGAAGATGAAATCCAGTATAGGCTGTTACGAATGGCCCTTACTAACCTGCTTGACCCTCATGAGACGGAGCACTTTAAATATCATGTCCTCCTCGATCATCTGAAAGTAGACCAAGCTAAACGGTTAGCTATTTCCTTTTCCTATGCTCCTGACCCATACACTCAAGCCATCAAAGCTCTTGATGAGCGTTATGGGCAACCAAGACAGCTAGCATTGAAAGAGCTACGGAATATACTGGAGCTTCCTCCTATCAGAGCAGGTGATGGTCGGACTCTGGATAACTTTGCTCTTCGTGTGCAAGCTTTAGTTGGTTTGCTTAGCACTATGGGTGATCAAGGACGGACAGAACTAAATTGTGGCTCCCATGTCGATCGCCTACTTGAAAAGTTGCCCGCAGAGCATTCCAGTCGCTTCAAACGGCACATTTACAGGGAACAAGGAGATATGATGTATGACTTACCTTTGTTCTCATCCTGGTTGCAAATGGAATACAAGTGTCAACCAAGAAAGGACAGTGTCATGGTCCTGGGCCATGTTGGCCCAGTATTCTTAGTTTTCTTGTATGTTTGTATTTTGTTCCCTATTTAGGCCATGTTTCCTGAGTTGCCCTGTTGTGTTGTTCCCTGAGTGTTTTCCCTTCATGGCTTTTACCCCCTGTGTGCCCCTCTGTGTATCTGTGAGCCCTCGTCCCTCCTTGTTTCATTCCATGTTTCCTCAGCCCACTATGCCCGCGCTCTCTCTCTCTCCTCCTGTTTGCACCTGTGTACTTCCTGTTTTACTTTGACAGTCTCCCGTCAGTGTTGTTTACTCCTGCCATGTCATGTTATGTTTATCTGTGTCAGCTGTGTTCCCATGTGTGGCCACTTCCCCTGATCATCCCTCTTGTGTATTTAGTCTCTGTGTTTCATGTAGTCTGTGTCGCGTCGTCTGTGTTCTCACCCCCATGTTTTCACGATCAGTCTTTTGTGAGCATCTTCGTCTCAGAGTTCTCTTAGTTTGTCACAGTATTAGTTTTCCCAGTTTAGTTATAGTTCAGCCACGCTATCCCTGCTGTGTTTGTATTCCTGGTCTTCAGTCATATTAAAGGCTCGCTTTCTGTTAAACTCACTCCCGTCTACTCACTTGTGTACGCTCCTGGGTCCATTACACACACCACCGCACGGCC
The DNA here is from genome assembly GCF_018398535.1 of Haplochromis burtoni. Taxonomy (NCBI): domain Eukaryota; kingdom Metazoa; phylum Chordata; class Actinopteri; order Cichliformes; family Cichlidae; genus Haplochromis; species Haplochromis burtoni. Next base: position 609,445 of record NW_024582516.1, on the reverse strand, counting down.
TGCCTCTGCAGACCGTGACAGTACGACGCGACCACGACATGGACCCAGCGATTCACAACCCCTCTGCTGACCTCCGGGAGGATCTGATTTATACAGTGGAGTATCACTGTCAGGAGTGGGTGGCGCTGCCCGAGGGTGAGTACCGGGAGACCGTAGCCGTCCGCCTACAGCGGATGGTGTCCGGACTCCCGTGGCTATTCGGCGCGCTCCGCCCCCACATCCAGGACTTCCTCGTCTCCACTGTAGGCGTCCTCCCGGAGCAGTCGCTCCTGTACGAAGAGCCGGAGGATGTTCAGCCCGGCCTGCTGACGGATTCGCGGCCCGGCTCGTCTCCTCCCCCTTCCCGGAGAAAACGGCGTCCCCGCCGTCGCCGTTCCCGAGCAGTGGAGCAGTTTTCACCCCTGGGAGAGAGTGACCGTGTGTCACACTCTCAGCCCGAGCCTTCGGATCCCGGACTCCATAACTCATGCACAATCGTGAGTGGCGCTGTTTTTTTGACACTGGACTTGGATAATTCTGTTCCCTTTTTTTTGGACTCCAGGGACACTATACAGCGAGGCACCTCCGTGTCCGATCATTCACCTGGTGCTCTCGCTGGTAACCCCTGTGTTTTTGAGCCCTCTGATTCAGGAAACGCTCGCAGCGTTTCCTTTGGTTTAGCGGATATGGCGGTGTCACCCGTGGAGGTAACTGAACCTAAGACTGTTATTTCTCACCAGACTCATCTACACACTGCTACTAGCATTGTAGCCCCGCAGAACTGTGTTACTCCGCCCTTGGACTCTAGGGTTTCCCGTTCAGAGTTCAGCCATACACCGGTAGCATCATTAGCTCTAGATATAACGGTGCATGCTGAGGAGCACAAACCATCAGAGACCATGTGTTCTATAGCTAATGCTCCTCCTAGTGACTGTTTCATGTTCCAGCCTATTTTGTCTTTAGACATTCCTGATATTTCTCAGCCTACTCCTCAACCAGCCACTGCCTTCGCGGCTCCTCAGAGAGTTACTAAGAACAAGACCTGTGTTGCTGAGCCAGCCAACTTAACATCTACGCTTAGCGTTCTGCCTGAGCCAGGTGACACAGAGACTAGTAGCCATTCCTCTGCCATGAACAGTGTAATCTTTAAACCAGCTCTTGTATCTGTGACTCCCAGTGTTGCTCCTTCAGTTTCTCAGGCTGTGGTTTTTCCTGTGCCACAACTTGAAAGTGCTAACTCGGACGCTACCTGTGTAAACTCACCTTCTCTCGTGCCTGCTAAGGTTAAGAGCCGCAGGATTTCATCTGCTATACATAGACTGGCAAATGATTTTGGTTTGAGCACTGCAGAACTGTTTGCACAGGTTAAATTCTCTGTTCCACACTCATGTCAGTTTAACTCTGTGCGCCCTGCTTTTCGGGCAGGTTACATAGACTCTATGTGCACTTCGTCTCGTGCTACATTCTGTACCGCTGTGTGTAGTGTTGTCTCACATTCAGGTTGTCCTGACGCTGCTTGTGTGAGTTCTCCTGTACCTGTGGCCGTACCTAAACTCACTCTTTCCAAAACTGCTAATTATGACACGAACAACTTAAGTACAGCAAAGTTGCTAGAGCCAGCCCTCCATAAGTCTCTGTTTACTGACGCTGTGTTTGGCTCCACTATTTTGATTTTCCCTGTGTCTGTTTCTGTTGCTGTGCTTCGCTCTCCAACTCCAGTTCCTGTAACCAGGGCAGCGCGGGCCCAGCTTTCCCTTGCTCCCGTATCAGTTCCTCGGGAGAAGGTGGCTGAGGTCCAGCTGGTCCCTGCTTCTGTCCCCAGCCTGGCAGGGGCTCCGTTCATCCCAGCACCCGTACCTGCTCCTCGGGTGGGGTTGATGGACACCCAGCCTTTGCCTGCTCCTGTTCCGGTTCCCCGGGTGAGGTCAGCCGTGACCCTGCCGACTCCTGCACCCGTCTCAGTTCCTCGGGTGGGAGCGACAGAGGCCCAGCTAGCTCCTGCACCTACACCGGCCCCCAAGGTAAAGGCAGCCAGAGCCCAGCTCGTCCCTGCACCCGTATCTGTTTCTCGGGTGGGGATGGCTGGTGTTCGGCCAGGCCCAGCACCCGTTCCTGTTCCCCGGAGGAGAACAGCCAAGAGCCAGTCACCAGCTCAGTCACCAGTTCAACTCCCTGTTGGCCCACCATCTCTGCAATCACCATTACAACTTGCACTTCTGTCCATAACGCAGTCAGTAGCACAGTTAGTAGCACAGTTTTCTGTTCTGTCACCAGCTCCGTCTCTAGCTCAGTTAGCTCAGTCACCAGCCGAGTCTATAGCTCAGCAACCCATTCAAGCACTGCCAACTTCAACTGAAAGCCTTTGTGAGCTTTCTCCGCCAGCTGAGGACTGCGCGGTGCTGACAAACTTTGGACAGACTGTTTGCCCTGCACAGCCCCAGCCGTTGCATCCTAAGCCGGCTGCGTGCCCTGTGCCGCTACAGTTAGCGTCCGCTGTGCCAGAGGTCCCCGCACCTGCTGGCTCTGCATCCGTTTCCGCTGGGGGTTCAGGAGAACCTCTCCAGCATCCTGTCTCCGCTGGAGGGTCCGAGGGGCCCGTTCAGCCTCCTGTCTCCGCTGGAGGGTCCGAGGGGCCCGTTCAGCCTCCTGTCTCCGCTGGAGGGTCCGAGGGGCCCGTTCAGCCTCCTGTCTCCGCTGGAGGGTCCGAGGGGCCCGTTCAGCCTCCTGTCTCCGCTGGAGGGTCCGAGGGGCCCGTTCAGCCTCCTGTCTCCGCTGGAGGGTCCGAGGGGCCCGTTCAGCCTCCTGTCTCCGCTGGAGGGTCCGAGGGGCCCGTTCAGCCTCCTGTCTCCGCTGGAGGGTCCGAGGGGCCCGTTCAGCCTCCTGTCTCCGCTGGAGGGCCCGAGGGGCCCGTTCAGCCTCCTGTCTCCGCTGGAGGGCCCGAGGGGCCCGTTCAGCCTCCTGTCTCCGCTGGAGGGCCCGAGGAGCCCATCCAGCCACCCTCTGCTGCAGCCTCAGAGCCTTCGTCTGCTGCAGCCTCAGAGCCTTCGTCTGCTGCAGCCTCAGAGCCTTCGCCTGCTGCAGCCTCAGAGCCTTCGCCTGCTGCAGCATCCGAGTCTTCAGCCTCGCCTGGTCCAGCCTCCGAGTCTTCGTCCTCGTCTGGTCCAGCCTCCGAGTCTTCGTCCTCGTCTGGTCCAGCCTCCGAGTCTTCGTCCTCGTCTGGTCCAGCCTCAGCTTGTGCTTCGCCTGGTCCGGCCCCCGCATCGCCACCGTCTGGTCCTGCCTCGTCTGGTCCTATGCCCAGGCCATGGCCAGCACGCCTGAGACTGGAGAGCCGCCGCTGCCTTCCGCGCGGCCGGCCTCCTGAACTGCTCCGTCGTCTCCTTCGTCGCCGCCGCCGCTGCCTTCCGCGCGGCCGGCCTCCTGAACTGCTCCGTCGTCTCCTCGCCGCCGCCGCTGCCTTCCGCGCGGCCGGCCTCCTGAACTGCTCCGTCGTCTCCTCCGCCGCCGCCGCTGCCTTCCGCGCGGCCGGCCTCCTGAACTGCTCAGTCGTCTCCTCCGCCGCCGCCGCTGCCTTCCGCGCGGCCGGCCTCCGGACCAGCTCTGTCACCTGTGCCACCCGCCTGGTCGGCCCCCCGACCGTGTGACCCGTGAACTCTTGTGCCTGTGGGCTCTGGGTCGGCCCCCTGAACTTTATTTGAACTATGGTCTTGTGCTCCTGTGTTTTCTGTTGCTCGTTTTTGTTTTCTGTTCCGAGCCCTCCGTCCTGGCCCCGCCGCCCGCCCTGGGTCGTTTTCTGTTTGGTTTTTGTTTTCCTGTGTTTGGGCTGTCTGGAGCCAGCCCTTATGGGGGGGGTGATGTCATGGTCCTGGGCCATGTTGGCCCAGTATTCTTAGTTTTCTTGTATGTTTGTATTTTGTTCCCTATTTAGGCCATGTTTCCTGAGTTGCCCTGTTGTGTTGTTCCCTGAGTGTTTTCCCTTCATGGCTTTTACCCCCTGTGTGCCCCTCTGTGTATCTGTGAGCCCTCGTCCCTCCTTGTTTCATTCCATGTTTCCTCAGCCCACTATGCCCGCGCTCTCTCTCTCTCCTCCTGTTTGCACCTGTGTACTTCCTGTTTTATTTGAAGTCATGTCTCTCGTCAGTGTTGTTTTACTCTCCCATGTCATGTTATGTATATCTGCTCCAGCTGTGTCTCCTCCTGTGTGCCCACTTCCCCTGATTACATCCCCTGTGTATTTAAGCCCTGTGTTTTCTGTGTCTGTGTCGGTCGTCTGTGTTCTCACCCCCATGTTTTCACGATCAGTCTTTTGTGAGCATCTTCGTCTCAGAGTTCTCTTAGTTTGTCACAGTATTAGTTTTCCCAGTTTAGTTATAGTTCAGCCACGCTATCCCTGCTGTGTTTGTATTCCTGGTCTTCAGTCATATTAAAGGCTCGCTTTCTGTTAAACTCACTCCCGTCTACTCACTTGTGTACGCTCCTGGGTCCATTACACACACCACCGCACGGCCTGCCTCTGCAGACCGTGACAGACAGTCCTGTTTTATCCTTTAACCAGCCACGACCTGCCCATAAGTACACCTCTCCACTCACAACAATATTACATGGGACAAATGCATCCGATCCTGTACAGGCAGCACAACCCATCATAATGACTAAGGCAAGATGTGCATATTGCTGCTCACCTGAACACCACATTAGCAAGTGCCCTGAGTTCATTAACAAGACAAAGGATGAGAAAATAAACTGGATAAAGAGAAACAAACGGTGTTGGCGTTGTGCTAGAACTCATCAGGCTGCGAAGTGTGATCTGAGGAAAGCATGTGCCACCTGCATGGAAAGACATCTACAGATCCTATGTGAGGTGAATCAGAGACCTAGAACTGAAACTAATCCTGTAGTGAGGACACTGTACTTTGATAGACCTAGCGATTGTCCTAGTGTACTATTAAAGGTTGTGAAAGTGCTCCTGCGTAATGGCAAAAGAACCCTGGAAACATATGCAATACTTGATGATGGCTCCCAACGTACCATGCTTCTGACATCTGCAGCTAAGCATCTCCACCTAACTGGGAAAGCTGAAAAATTATCACTCAGAACTGTCCATCAAGAAGTTGAAACTATTCAAGGTTCTTGTGTAAGTTTCCAGATTTCTCCCATCGCACATCCAGAGAAAACTTACACAATTAATAATGCCTTCGCTACAAGTCACTTAGCACTTTCAGACCACACCTACCCCGTATCCTCTCTTCAACGGAGATACAAGCATCTTCAAGGTATCCCATTAACCTTTATTAACAAAGCAGCTCCACTACTGCTCATAGGCTCTGATCATACCCACCTTATTACGCCTATTGCACCAGTTAGACATGGACCATTTGGATCTCCTGCAGCAGTCAAAACCCGCTTAGGATGGACACTCCAAGGTCCAATCACAGACTTCCAACCCCAGAGCAGTTCCACGCATGCCCAATGTTTATTCACATCTTCCAGTTCAGGTTCAGGAGAACCGCTCCAGCACATCCTTGTGTCCGCTGATGGCTCTGAATTCATTCAGCCACCTCATACTCTACCATCAGCAGTACCTATGTCGTCACCGGCAGTGCCACTATCACCAGTTCCACCGCCTGTGGCTGCCATTCCGCCAGTGGTCAGGGCGCTGCCTGCTCCTGCATCACCTGGTCCTGCCTCTGCCAAGCCCCGTACATTGCCCCCAGCACCTGCAAAACTGCCCAACGGTCTGCAGGTCTGGGCCTGCTGCTGCATCCCACGTGGTTGGCATTTGGACCTGCTTTGCCGCCACCGCTGGCTACATGGTCGGCCCCCTGAACTGTCTGGCCTGCATTGTCGACCTCTAGGTCGACCCCCTGAACCTATATTAGACCTGTAGCATGTCTGATTCCTCTGCCCCCGCTTTGTGAAAAAGAGCATCTCTAATCCTTTGAACATATTTCTCAGTAGAAATATGGGGGCGGCTGTTGTAAAGGCTCACCTTTCAGCACATTCACTTCACCAGATGCACCTTGTTTCTTTTCCTCACCTTTGATTGGGTGTGGTGCTTGGCCTTAATTGCACTCACCTGTCACTCGTTATATAAGGACTGCACTCACCTACCCCTCACTCTTTCTTCACTCCCACATGGGGCGGCAGCTGAGGTGAGTTTCTCTTTGAGTCTCCTGAGTTCATGTATCATTTTGAGTTACTTAAATCATACTTTATGTCCTTTTTAGAGAGAGCAGTCCATGTGTGTCTTTCTTTCCTTTACCCATTATTCAATAAAACGACAAAACCTGTAAATGATTGACTGCTTATTCTCATTCTAATCGGATGAGCCCATGATGATGACTACTTAAACCCTGAACCTTCCTTCCTCCAAAACAAAAGCTTTTAAAAAAAAACCCTCATAAATGAATTGTCTTTGTGTATAGTACCTGGGTAGGTTTGATGAGTGACAATAGGTGGACAAAAGAGGGCTAAGGTTATGGACCCCACAAGAACCAGGGAAACTTGGAGTCAGCTTCTCATGTTGCAAACATTTTTTTTTAATCATCCCCATATTTTTGTCATCTTTTTCAACATACTTTTCATGTTATTGTTCTCCTTGGTTGCTATTTTGTTAAGCATAATTATGCACTTGAAATGATCATAAACTACCTACTACAGACACTTATGCCTGTAGAATAACAATAACATCATGTGATTAATGACACAGCAGCATCAGTTTGATGACATTCTGTCTGTTGCTGTCAAAATGCATTTTGGTCTTTTAGATTTTTAGCCTTAATACAGTTTAAATTAGATGAGACACATAAAAGTTCATAAAGCTATAATGAGGAGGAAACTGACTAAAGAGATTTTCTCTTTAGTCAGTTGATAATCTCTCCCACTGGAATAGCGTCTTTATTTTTTCTTTTCAGTTTTCTTTTTTTTTTTTTTCTAGTTCTTTCCTACTATCCATACTTGTCTACTGACTACCGCAGCAGTAGTAATACGATGGCACTATTCCAATATG
>NW_024582516.1:593155-600010 GCF_018398535.1 Haplochromis burtoni | reverse complement strand
AAGAACTTTTAAAGTCTTTAATCAGACAGTGTTGTGGCCTTTACGTCCCATATGGACATTGAAGTGTCTTGTCGTGGACAGCTCTTTAACGGACACTGGAAAGCGGAAAGTGACCACAGATATTTGTCAAAAATTCTATAATAGATTGGACAGCAAATACAGTGACTTTTTACAGGTGTATACAGATGGGTCAAAAGATCCTAAGACAGAAGCAACTGGTGTAGCAGTGGTAATTCCGGTGTTGAATATCAAGATTGCGAAAAGAACATCAACCCGTCTGGGTGTATATGCAGTTGAATTGTTTGCCATACTGCTGGCTCTAGAATGGATGGAGGACAGCAGGGTCTCAAAAGTACTGATATGCAGTGATTCATTGTCCGCATTATTAAGTATTGCACAGGGTTACACAACTACCCATCAGCAAATTCTGTATGACATTCTTTTTGCTCATCATAGACTGTCTGACCAAAATAAACATGTAGTAATAATGTGGACTCCGGCTCATGTGGGTATCTTGGGTAATGAAAGCGCAGATAGGTTGGCCAAAGCAGCTGTTAAAAGAGTCGACATAGATGTACAGTTACCATTGTCAAAATCTGAAGGGAAAAGTGTAGTTTGGGCAGAAAGTCGGAACTTATGGCAAATGGCATGGGATAATGAAACAAAAGGGAGACATTTATATAGGGTGCAAAACACAATAGAAGCTAAGAGGAGTAGCGGATTGCAGAGACGTGAGGAGGTTGTTATCAGTCGAATACGAACGGGCCACTGCTTTTTAAATGGTACTCTTTTTCGGATAGGGAAACATCCGACTGGGTTGTGTGATGGGTGCACTGATATGGAGACGGTTGAGCATGTACTCCTTAGTTGTAGGAAGTATGTAAGTCACAGGAGGGTGATGTGGGGTGAAATGAGTGGTGGAAGGGAACTTACATTTGAACAAGTGGTTAATAAGTTAAGTCATGGTGAAGGGAAAGTGGTGGTTTTTCGTTTTTTGAGAAGTACTGGTCTCATCAAGAGGATCTGAGGATTCAGGAGTGACGGACGGTTAACAGCCAGGAGATGGCAGTAATGCAATCAGTTTTGGATGCAAGCTTCTTCTCCTACATTTTAATGGCGGTTGGCAAACAACTTTTAGGTGCATTTACCGCCACCTTCTGGAAAGGAGTGTGGGTCAGAACGGTTTTGTAATCTACAGTCTCGGATAGGCTACATTCACACTGTCATACCATGATCGGATATGGGTCGCATAGGGTCCAAAAAATCGGATTTGATGCGCTTTCGCCTGCAGTGTGAACGTAGCCATACACACCCGTCTTGGATGCAAGCTGCCGTTAAACTTGACTGAAGAAGAAGTGCACGGGTGCGGGCGTGTCTCATGGGTGTGGTAGATGATAAATGTGGTTGCACTCACCTGTTCACGGCACCTGATGTTGATGAGCAGAAAGGCAGGGTAAGCATGAAGCAAAACTTTCTGTTGACTGCAGCTTGAATGATTTTGATGTATTTTCACTGGAACTTGATGGTTTATGTATATTTGTGCACTAATTGATGCCATAGGCCAAATTGTAAGTTGGCATTGTAATTAGTGCAGTTATTGTTGAGTTGCAGTTATTTGTTTGTGCAATCTGTGCATTTGTTTAATAGTTAATCCCATGTGCTGATTTATATATTGGACAGTTGCATGTGGAATAAAAGGAGCAAATGGTACAGAAGTGTATTTTATGCGTTTATTGTTGCGCGTCATCTGTGTCCTCATGTTTAGCCTGCCGCGGTTGGAGGAGCCGCAACAAATTGTCAACAGAAAGTGTTTGTAGGTTTTATTAGATTATTTATTTACGGCGATCGTGGCTCAAGAGTTGGGAGTTCGCCTTGTAATCGGAAGGTTGCCGGTTCGAGCCCCGGCTTGGACAGTCTCGGTCGTTGTGTCCTTGGGCAAGACACTTCACCCGTTGCCTACTGGTGGTGGTCAGAGGGCCCGGTGGCGCCAGTGTCCGGCAGCCTCGCCTCTGTCAGTGCGCCCCAGGGTGGCTGTGGCTACAATGTAGCTTGCCATCACCAGTGTGTGAATGTGTGTGTGAATGGGTGGATGACTGGATATGTAAAGCGCTTTGGGGTCCTTAGGGACTAGTAAAGCGCTATATAAATACAGGCCACTTACCATATATAGATGAGTTTTATTGATGATAGTTTGCTGTTGCCTTTGTCCACGCAGCTTTTAGATTAAGCCTTTGGCTACACAAAATAGATTTCTGTCAGGAGTCATATTCCCCTGTTAGGTTTTAGCAAGCTATTGGCTTGGGAGTACCGCCGCAGTTTGTGTTTAAGACAGTTTGTCTTCCTCACAGCTGACGGTATGGAGGTACATAAATACCCACCGCTAGTATGTACGGAAGACTAGGTTGAGTTAGTTAGGTTTAATAGGCAGATAGTGGGGATATTGCTCCTGTTAATTGTGTGTGTCCAAGGTTTATTGAAGGGAATGTCATCAAGTTGATGTGTTGGAATGAGGCTGTGTGGCATAGGTGCAGTTCAGCGTTTGGATTTTGTAATGTTTTGAAAAAAATGGAGACACACCAATTAATACAATGTGGTGATGTGGATGGAAAGAAAAGACAGCCAAAACCGACTGCTAAGGCTTTGGAGAATCAGATTGAAAGACTTCAAACAGAACGTCACACTAAGATTAATAAAATTAAAAAGGTCATAAAGATTATTAAAGAATTAAAGCAATCTGAAGATAATGTTTCCACTGTTCAGACTCAGTTAGAGAATTTGTCTGTGTTGCTTAATGAGGCAACTCATCTGCATGAAACCTTGCTTCCTTTGCTTCCTCAAGAAGAGCAAGAAAAACAAACTGCTTGGTTCATAAGTGTGCGAGCACATAATACTGAGTTTATGGAAGAGATAAAGAAATGGCTTCATGATGCAAAGGGAAACCTGCAGAGTAGAAATCAGGTGTCTGAGCTTGATTTGCCACATTTAAATCCACCTGGTGTTGAGTCTTCTGATGTATTACCTGCTGGAAATGGTTCTGGTGCTTCTAGGCACGCCGGGAATGTTGGTAAAGGTGCTGCGATAGATGATGTTAATCCAAGTGATAGCATCTCTAATGTTGCAAGCAGAAGTTGTAGGAAAAGTAAATCATCACTCAGTGGCTCAATGGTTTCATCTGCCTTGTCAGCACGCATAATGGCAGAAGCTGACATGGCTGCCCTTCTTGTTCGACAGAGGTTGTTGAAAGAAAAGCATGCTTTGGAAGAACAAGAAATACAGCTTAAGAAAAGAAAGGAGCTGCTTGACTTAGAAACTGAAATAGCAGCCTCAGCAGCAAAGGTGAATGTTTTAAAAGCTTCTGAAATGTCCCGAGTCTCAAGTGCTGTTAATGGTAAATCTGATGGAATGAATTCGTATTTAGAACGAGAGCAGGGGCGTTTAGGCATTTTAAATCCTAATGCTCCGACGTTCAAACCTGTGTTACCAGAGCGACCATATCAGGGTGTTGATGAAAGTGATCATCAAGCACATGTATTGGATGTGAGGCCCAAGGTTAAGAATATTTCTCAGCCTAAGGTCGTTTTGTTGGAACAGTCAGAGGCGAAGTTATATCAAGTATTTCCAGGTGCAGTTTCCGCGGCCAACCAAACCCGTTTGACAACCTGTTTGACCGGTCTCAGCTTGCAGTGATGGAAGCATTTTATTTTAAAAATGGCACAAAATGGCAATTTCTTCTGAATGGGCAATTTCAGCCTTTTCACAAGCGTTTTGTTTAATCATACCACTAGTTTTAGTTTAACTAGTTTTTTTACACATCTACTGGGGTTTCTTTCACGGGTTGATGCGATCATTTTATTTAAAAATTGGGATTTCGGGATGTTGAACTAGATGGAGACAGAGCCAGCTAGTTTTGTTTTTTTTAACACAAAATGTTTTTTTGTTTTGTTTTTGTTTTTTAAAATAAATGTTGATGTTGTAGTGATTTGGCACATTATAAGTGAAATTGAAGCACACAATCCCGTCGCACAACATCAACATTTATTTATATACAAAATAAAAATGCTTTTTTCTTTTTTACAGAAAAGAATTGTAACTTCACAATTCAACACCATTTACGTGGATTCACAGGGTAAGTCCTCATCTTTAACCCATAGTGATTTGGGTAATTTCTCAGGGCCTTGGAAGGGTGGCCATATCAGGATACATGTTTGAAAAAGGATACATGCTTTTAAAAACGTGGTAAAATGCAGGTTACATGTTTTAAAAAAGAAAAATCTGGATGCATGTTTGAAAAAATAAGCAGGGTAGCTGTTTGAAAGATACGGTACAATACATTTTTTGTTTTTTGGAAAGAATCAGTGTTTCAGAGAAAACATTAGCAGCCTCCTTTGTAACACTCTGTGACCAACCGTAGCTGCCCGATTTTCACCGCGTCCAACCCCACCAGATTGTGGTATGCCTCGGCGATGGCGTCAAAGACTTTCCTTACCGATGTCAGTTCGTGCAAGAGAGTCTCCTCACCCCTCGTTTCATTCCTTCCATTCAACATCTGCTGATTGCCCACAACATCAAAATGGACGACGTCAAAGTCCGCACGGTGGCGTGACAACTTGTGTATTAGACACCCTCACTCCAAAAGCATATATCTATATAATTGGAATCTCCAAGAATTGAAAGAGTACCATACGAACCCTCGCGGACCCTGAGGTCCTCTGGTGCTGGCCTTTTGATTGTCCCTAAAGTCAGGACACATACTCACGGAGAGGCAGCTTTTCAGTGGTATGGTCCTCGTCTGTGGAACAGCCTGCCGGAGGAGCTCAGGGCCGCAGAGAACGTACATGTTTTTAAGAACAGGCTCAAGACCCACCTTTTTAATTTAGCTTTTACTTAACGTTTATTTATTTTATGCTTATTTATTCTATCCTGTTATTCTATTATTAATTTAGGATTTACCTAATATTTATTGATTTTATTCTTATTCATTTTTTAATCTTCTTACTCTATTTATATTTATATTTATATTTATATTGTATCCTGTTCTTATTTATTTTATCATTTTACCCTGTATATATCGTATTGCGTCATATCTCCAGTGTTTCCTCGGAGGGCGCTCTCTGCACCGGGGCTGTGATTGACCGTGGCTGCTGGGTCTCTGGGGTCCTCTCAGCCTGGCTGGGGGGCTCCTTTGCCTCCCTCCTGCTGTGTGCCCAGCCTGGAGGCTGCGGTCTGTGACCGGCTCCCGGTGCAGACGGCTCCCTGTTATAGTGTTTCCTCACTTGGCTCATGCGAGTCCAGCCCAATTTTTACTCTTTAAGTGTGCGCGTGTGTGTATGTGTGTGTGGGTGGGGGGATATATGTGTATTGAGAGTGTGGGGAGTGAGTTGGAGGGTGGGGTGGGCTGCTTTTAACTATGTAAAGCACTTTGTGCTACATTTTCTCTGTATGAAAAGTTGTAACCTTTAACAAAGTTTATGTTTCTTATCTTAAGAAGCTGGTCATATAGTGGCTGCCATCCTTATCCCATAGTGATTCGGGTAATTTGTCAGGGCCTTGGAAGGGTGGCCATATCAGGATACATGTTTTAAAAATGTGCTAAATGTAGGATACATGTTTGAAAAATTATACATGCTTTTAAAAATGTGGTAAATGCAGGTTACATGTTTTAAGAAAGAAAAATCTGGATGCATGTTTGAAAAAATAAGCAGGGTAGCTGTTTGAAAGATACGGTACAATACGTTTTTTTGTTTTTTTTGGAAAGAATCAGTCTTTCAGAGAAAACATTAGCAGCCTCCTTTGTAACACTCTGTGACCAACCGTAGCTGCCCGATTTTCACCACGTCCAACCCCACCAGATTGTGGTATGCCTCGGCGATGGCGTCAAAGACTTTCCTTACCGATTTCAGTTCGTGCAAGAGAGTTTCCGCCACCATGCGGACTTTGACGTCGTCCATTTTGATGTTGCGGGCAATCAGCAGATGTTGAATGGAAGGAATGAAGCGAGGGGTGAGGAGTCTTTTTCTGATGCTGTAATAATTTTCAGCGTAAAAGTCATCCATCCAACACTTGCTGACACATACCACCGTGGCTGTTTCTGGGGGGGGGGGATGGTGGGTTGGGGGGGGGTGGGCGGGTAGTGTTGTGTTTTTCGGGGGGGCGGGGTGTGGGGGGTTTGTATCTGTCTCATGTGCTGGGGTGATTCAATCTGGCTATGCCGTTGCCATATTGTCTGAAGGTTAACATTCTTGATAATACTAGGTGATAATGCAAGACTGTTGTTTCTACTGGTATCGTTTCTAGATACGTCTAAAGCAATGATTGCCTGATGTGCCGTCGATGCTGACGGCATTGCTGCAAGGCTGTTCTCATTCTCTCCAAAGGGATATCTAGTAAACGTGTTTGCAGTGTCAGGTACCTCAAATTGACCTCAGGTGTCCGATTTGGGAACTGTACCTCTTGCTCCTCATGTGACACCAAGAATATCCTAACAACGGGATTGAGGTGTGTTACAGTAAAAAAAAAAAAAGTAGCCAAATTTTCATCTGAAAATGTTGAATTTTAGTAAAAACACTGCTCTGTAGTTTGATACTGTCGTTACAGACAAAGCAGATGTTTAAAAGTCTTTTGTATTAAGCGTTTGAAATGCAATATGTCTCCTTATCAGCTGGAAATATTAAAGCCAGAACTTACAACACGATACTTTTTACTTCATGTACAGGGTTTCCAAAATAAATTTTATTTCAAGTAAACAAACTAATACATTTGATTCAGGTAAAACAGATCATCACATTTATTCTTGTAAAGGGTTTTCTAAAAAGTTTTATTTCATGTAAAGCGTTTCCAAGGCTGTTAGCCGCGTTG
>NW_024582516.1:591884-593130 GCF_018398535.1 Haplochromis burtoni | reverse complement strand
AATACTCATTTGCCTAATAACTCTGCACTCCCTGTATTTACAGTGTGTCAGTAAAGGCCGACATTCACTTCTGGCCTCTGTGTTGAATGAGCCCGTGTTGGGTTTGTGAATTTGACCCCTTAAGGCTTTGAAGTTGGGGATACATGCTCCTGGTGAGCATAAGATGTCTGATAACAGCTTGACATCTCAGTTATAAATGAAATTCAAAATGTTTTTGGAAGTATGACTAATGTATAATCTGACCTCTAAGGTACGCACAACAAGCCCTAGAAGACTATGGGGGACAGTTTACTTCGTGCTATAAAAACACAAACCTTAATCTTTGATCTTCCAACATTATCTTTCTGTTCTGGTTTTAGAGTCTCTGTTTATTGAGTTGTACTTTGGGAATCACCCTGTAGTGAGACAAGGGTACGCTGGGAGAGAATATGGCATTATACAAACAGAGTGTTTTGACTGTATCACTAGATCTAAGAAATGCACCTGTTATTGGTTATTAAAAAGCGTTAGCTGTGGTGCAGGTTTAATTTATCATTTTTGCATGAACTGTTCAAGAATTACAGACATCTTTATATATTGATAGTGCAGGCATTTTTTACTTAAGTAGAAGTATAGCTGCTAACGTCAGAAATACTCAAGTAAAAGTCTGATAATGTATGGGCTCAGAAATGTGCTCAAAGTAAGAAAGTCAAAGTAGTAACTGAATATTGTGCTATAATAAAATCTATTATTATTATAATATTAGTAGGTGAGACTACAAACTTAGTCTGGTGGTTGCGCCTGATAGAAAAACAAAACAAACAAAAAAACCTATAAACTAACCCCTTGTTTAGAGGTGATTGTCAGTTTGCTGGGTTTTTAGAGACACTGAGAGTGAGAGAGATCATGTTCTACATTACTTTAAAAGTGATTTTCAGAGCTGTTGATGTATGAAACAGTGTCCATAGAGACATGGATCAACTCTGTTTATGGCATTGAGTGTTAAATTGTTTCAATAAAGCCTGCAAAATTCTTGCATTCATACTGGGGAGCAAAGAAAAGTTAGACATTGGTTGTACTATTGAAAATCAGTTTCACAAAAACCATGTAAACAGACATGAAGAAGAATGTGTTTGTAAAACTAGCGGTAAAGTATGGGAACTATAAGACAGACTGTTTCTGCTATCAAAACAGTTTGTGTTGTTAATCCTGAATGATTCTTGGTCACAACATTTTATTCCACACACATTTGGAAAATCGCATAGTT
>NW_024582516.1:590637-591789 GCF_018398535.1 Haplochromis burtoni | reverse complement strand
AAAAACAAGTAAATTGTGTTTTACTATATTTACAGTGATGTTATGTTATTTTACCTTTGACATGTAAAATCACAGTCTACTTATGTAAATTGAAGATATTCTAGAAAGGCAGTACAAAACTGTAAAATATACAGTAAGATACTTTGACATTACTATTTTTTTGGAACAGTGTACGCTGATTGGAAATGCATAAAAAAAAACATCCTGCCTTGACTTTCATTTCTGCGAGCACGCACGCTCTCTCTCTCTCTCTCTCTCTCTCTCTCTCTCACACACACACACACACACACACACACACACACACACACACAGAAAGAGATCATTAATACAAAGGATTGCAGCAGCTTTTTGGATTTTCACTCTTTGATGGATTTAATATGAACAGCCACATAAAATTCATTCCAATTTTTTGCCTTTGCTTCAATTAAGATGTGCCTTTAAATCTGTGATACCTGCCTTGTTCAAAAAGTTTACTGACATAGTAAAGAAGTAGCTAGGGAGCTCAGTGAGCAGCAATACCTTAGGGACACTTTCTCAAATAAAGAGGATTTCATCATCTGCAGTTTGTGGAAAAAAAAAAGGTGCCACATTATAAAACAAATCAATTGATCCACAAATTATGGATGCAGACTCTTTTCAGCTATAGGTGTAAAGGTATACTTCATGCACTTAGCATTGGTGCACGCTTCATATAGGACCGGGTGCTTCCAAAAACAATAGATGAGATGTCGATGGGGGGCGATACACCTGCAGGGCACCTTGCTGTGCAAGTTTAAAACAATGAGGGTGGGGCAGGCTGTTGCTGAGTTCCGGTGTAACTGGCCAAGATAGGCCTAAGGGTCCGTTGTTGCTGGCTACTTCAGAAAATAGGCGAGACGCTGCTCGACTGGTACATCTGCGGGGCTTTTACCTTCTCGAAGAATTACAAAAAGAGCCGATACCGGCCACTAAGAACAACTAGCTGGCTCTGTCTCCATCTAGTTCAACATCCCGAAATCCCGATTTTTAAATAAAATGATCGCATCAACCCGTGAAAGAAACCCCAGTAGATGCGTAAAAAAACTAGTTAAACTAAAACTAGTGGTTTGATTAAACGAAACGCTTGTGAAAAGGCTGAAATTGCCCATTCAGAAGAAATTGCCATTTTGTGCC
>NW_024582516.1:587813-589573 GCF_018398535.1 Haplochromis burtoni | reverse complement strand
AGCTTGGTTTATTTTTATGTTAACTATTATTAACCTTGCGAGTGACAGTGAACTATGATTTATGTAAAGAAGAGAAATGTCAGCTTCAAATAGTTAAAGCTGACAGTTTATCTATCATGTAATTTACCTAAAAAAAAAGGTAAATTTTTCAATAATAGCAAAAAACACATTGCATAATGACAAAGCAAATCTGAGATAAAGTGAGCATTAACATATGAGGCCTGAATGGAAAAAATGTAATCAATAATATTTAACCCTTATCCCAGTGACATTTCACAACAAAAGAATATTCTTATGACTAGCGATAAGGAGCTGGTGAGTGCTGTTTGACGTGTTGTGGAGGCCAACCTCTGTTGTTCTGTGAACTGTATATAAAATGTTTGTTCCTAGAGCTCACACACTCAGTTTCTCCCAGCCTCGGACCTTCACCTGACATTCGCACACAGCTCAGGTAAGATCTTAAATTACTTTTTTTTTTAACAGAAAAAACACCAAACTCAATTGAAAATTTGTACTGTTTTAGCAATGTTGATATTTTTAAACACAGTTTTCTGTAATACTCACTCCAGCATTAATTTTCACTCATTTTTATCATTTTTTTGTGTTATCCTAAATCAGAATGTATTCTGATATCTTTACAGATTGCATTTACCATATGCTTGTTGTCCGTATTAAAATATATATTTTTAATGATTATGACATGGTGCTGAACACATGCTTCGCAGTGTCTCACAGAAAGCATTTCTGAAACCAGGAAAACAGGTGTGACAATATTTGCTACAATAGTTAACCCTCACAGAATGCAAAACTTTGTTCTGTCGCTTTCTTCTATCTAATTTAATAAATCTGTGACCTTCTAACCATTTCACAACTAAATGGGGAACTTGCTTCAAATCTTAAGAGTGAGGAAAAAAAGGAATCGAATTTAGTTTCCGTTAACCTTTCAGTATAAAAGGTGATGACATTTTTCAACTTTAGAAATAGAGTGAAACACACTCTCTACGTGTATTAAAAAGGCTGGATGAACTGAGACATGTATAACTGCTGCATAACATAACTTCTGCAATCCCCCCTTTATCTTCTAAAGGAACCATGTCTGCTACGTACCTTCTTCTCCTGCTGGTCCCCGCGATCTCAGCTCAGACTTTTCACTGGGGTGCCTGCCCTATTCCAGAGGTGCAATCTAACTTCACCCTTCAACCGGTGAGCAAAGAGATATATGCATCCAGAGTAAACATTTTTTAGTGCAGAACTCATAGCTGGGTGGTTTTTTTGTTTGTTTGTTTGTTTTTTTTTGTTACAGTACATGGGTAAGTGGTATGAGATTGAAAAGCTGCCCGATATTTTTGGAAGAGGACAGTGCATCAGGGAGGAAAACACCATGATGGAAGATGGGTCTGTTCAAGTGTCGTACTCACAGGTGTGGGACCCCCAGAACCAGTAAGTACTGAAGGATCAGGTCTATGGATTGATGACTGGAATATAGGTTAGATGGACTGATACTATTCATTTGTCAGTAGAGTTAGATAAGCTTATGTTAAGAAATCAGTTTTACCCCGGTTCTTTTTATTCCTCGAGCATCCAGAGATGGCACCGGACTCAGTAGTCATCAGTGTTGGTCAAGTTACTTGAAAAAAGTGATCAGTAACTAATTACTGATTACTTCCCCCAAAAAGTAATCCCGTTACTTTACTGATTACTTATTTTCAAAAGTAATTAATTACTTAGTTACTTTTTAAAAACACGATTTACAACCTGAA
>NW_024582516.1:582262-587117 GCF_018398535.1 Haplochromis burtoni | reverse complement strand
GGTTTTAGTAATGCAGGAACGCAGCGTTACTACGGGAAAGTAACGGTAATCTAATTACCGTTTTTGCAATAGTATCCCTTACTTTACCCGTTACTTGAAAAAGTAATCAGATTACAGTAACGCGTTACTGCCCATCTCTGGTAGTCATTTTCACACAACGCAGGGAAAAGCTAGTATACTTCCGCCTGCAGATATCAAAAAATCCTTTTAACTATAACAACAAAGAAAAAAAGTCTAGTTTCTTGCAGTAGCATTAATGTTGTTGAAGCAATTGGCCGCTGGTAATAGATGGTTAAAAATGGATGTGTTTGTCTGCAGGGTGAAACCTTGAACTTTACTTCTAGTGACTTTTCTTTGGATTTGTTCCGAGTGTTGATTTAATGTTTGCACAAGTATTTTTCTTCTGAAGAGCTGGGTTGAGTAAGAAAAAATGCCATGTAATCTATATTGACAAAAGGCTTAGTGGTGACACACCTCAAGTGAAGTGTTGATTAGGAGCAAATGCACTAGAGACAGACCTTGGTATGATAAGAGATATGACACAATGACTAGATTGATGAAATCACATATTTGTCTCTCTCAGTCAGGGTAAAAGGTGGTACCTGGAAGGGACAGCCAAAGTTATAGACCCACAAGAACCAGCCAAGCTTGGAGTCAACTTCTTGTCTTGTAGGTACCTCCTTTATCATATATATATATTTTAATGATTATATATATATATATTATTGTTTTAACTGTTACAACACTCCTTTTAACATTTTATTTCTGTTTCTGATCTTTATTCCCAGTTCTTCCTTACACCCCATACTGGGTTCTGTCAACCGACTACACCAACTATAGCATTGCGTACTCCTGCAAAGATGTCTTTGGGATCTTCTACTTTGATTTCGCCTGGATTCTTGCGCGGTCACCTTCTTTGCCTCCACAGATGGTGGATCAGGCCAAGCGGATGCTGATCAGTGGGGGGATCGACATTTCCAATATGACTCCCACAGATCAGAGCTGTAGCGTTTAGCAAGAACTGGCAGAGATGTTCAGTTATTGTAGAGTGTGTTTTTCACTCTGAAGGTTTTTTCCTTGATTACCTACGCCTGTAACTTTTTACATGAGCCATTGTTTTTAAAAAGTACATTATTTTTGTGTTTTAATATGTTTTGCAATTAAACGATCATCTCATCGAGCAAAAGTTATTTCCATCATGATTCATCTTCATGTCACAGTTCTTCAAATCAAAGTGCTGTCATACAGACATGAACACAGAAATGGTTTGAACTCTGTGTGAGCCGCCTGATAGTTGGAAACTATTCAGTAAAAGCTGTCCTATTTTTAAAGGTTTTGGATTTAATCAACTAAAGAGTGTTTGCATATCCTTGATTGCATGTAATAATCAATGAAACATGCTGTACTTGGTGTAGGAAAAACTTTGCTAAGATTCTGCTGGCATTAAAGATGAACCGATTAAACACTGGCTTGGCTTACATTCACTATAACTGTCATTAAATGAAGAAAATGCTATACGATCCTGACCCACAGTGAAATAATCGAGGGGCATTTTATTTTTAATAAAGAAAAAAGTATTTGCAATTTCACTGTAATAAAGTGGAAGAAATATCACACATAAATCATCTTTGTTCCTAGCCTCAAATCACAATAAAGCGGTACAACTGAAGAGCCAGCAGTACTGATTTTCAGCTAGTTATTTTATCTGTAAACCATTTAAAGGTGATGAAGAATAATATCATTTATATAATTTCCCTCATTCCAAGGTGGCATCTTCAGGTGTATGACAAACAATTCAAATGAAAATGATAAAGAAATAAATAGGAGCTTAATTCGGGGATGAACCCAGCATTAACACAGCGGTTCCTGAATGAATAACGACATTCATCCTTTCTCACAGTGACAGCACTTTCACCATACAGGAATGTGCGCATGATTACAATTAGTTAAACAGATGTCCTTATGCTGTCCGAGTGACGTAATGCGAAGGCTGACCTGTGTTTGTCTGGAGAGCTCAGACAGTGACCGAGAGCTCAGCCTCTAACTTCCACCTGACATCTGTACAGAGCTCAGGTAAGAACGCTTTAATAACTTTAATAAAATGGAAATACAACAAACATCTTGAGCATAAAGATTTATGTTTTAATACCCATAGTGTATCTTTCTACTGAAATTCTAAGTATATTATTAATGCAGCTCTTGCATTATTGCTACTGAAAATATACACTCCTGCAATAGCTCTCGTCTAATGTAACTTCTACCCTAATCTCCTGAAGGAACAATGTCTGGTGTGTGCTTTCTCCTTCTGATGCTCCCTCTGCTATCAGCTCAGACTTATCACTGGGGTCCCTGTCCTACTCCGAAGGTGCAGCCCAACTTTAACCTTCAGCAGGTGAGTACAAACTAAGACATACACTCCTATAATGGCTTTCCTTCACCGCCTTTCAGTGAAATCCATTAAAAAAAATTTACATATAAAGACCTCCTAAATATAAAGGCTCCTAAATATATATATATAGCTGAGCTACTGGGACCTTTTAACTACAGTCGTCCTCTCTGATCATCTGATTGGGCTCTTTTACACCCTCTCACACACCCTCTTCTTTTAAATCTAGAGGCTATTGCAATTCTAAACATTGGGTCAGCCTTAGCCTTCTGAAAATTAATTTCTATAGGTTAGCATTTCCTCAAACTTTTTCCCAATATTTTTGGCTTTTGTTCTTCTAATATGTATTTATGTGAGTGCGTATGCAAGAATGAGTGTAAGACCACATGTCTGACCGTGTTTTTTGTGTGCTTGAATATGTACACCTATCTTCAATGTGTGATTTTATGCAAACTGTGAAGCATTTTCTAACTGTGTTTTATTTAATGATATACAAATGAAATAGATATAATTATTAAACAAAGAGTTGCACAGATCTAATGACTTGCCTATGGTTGTTACAGTACCTGGGTAAATGGTATGAGATTGAGAAGCTGCCTGCTCCCTTTGCAAGAGGAAAGTGCATTGAGATAAACTACTCCATTAGGAGAGATGGGACCATCCAGCTGTTGACCTCGCAGATCTAGTAAGTACTATAGCAAAGGATTCTTATTGTTGGTTCGCTTGACACCACATTTCTCTGCAACTTCCATTTTTCTTTTAGCATATACTCTTTTGAAGGAATATTGATACCACTGAAAAGCTTGATATCACTCTCATTTGTATGGTTGATATGATGCTGGAGACAAAAATAATTCTACTGTTTCTGGCATAAAAAACTGTTGTCTGTGTAAAGAATCAGAAAGAATGCTTTGTTTCAAAACTCATTGTACCAAAAATCATGTTCTTCTCTATGTATGAAATATGTCTGTATATAGTCCCAGATTCAAGAAAGTAAACAGCGTAAAAGTGCTTTAAATCTAAATCCTTTGTTATGGTCAGCAATGGGCAACTCCTCTTATTTGAAAAAAGATTCTTGTTTGAATTAACGTTGCACAGGACTTTTGCCATTTTAGTTTGCCATGTTGCCACAGTGACAAACTTCTCCCAACTTTGATGCAAGTGATGAAAAAGACAACCAATAGGAGCACAGTATATTGGCGACTCACAGATGACAGAATACAATATAAATTTGAGGATTACTTTCAGAGATTACATCCAGAGCCTGGAATGACAAACAGTTAACCATCGGCTTTAAGTGACAAGTGATGAATAGGTAAGCCAACCCTGAAAAGGAATGCTATTTACATCAATGCACAAGTGAGTGTTAAACATAGGCAAAAGGCATGTGAAACATCAAACAAGTAAAACAAAGGTGATAAGGTCTAAGAGTCAAACATTCCAGGGGATAAGCAACTGCCATCTGGTTATAGGTATTATGACCAGGATGTTAAAAGCAAAAGATTCCACGAATAGTGAGTCTGTCTCAGTTTCTAGCGTGGTTAGGAAGATACATCTCTGTTCAAATCAAAGGGCTTACAGCAGTAGCTCAAAGCACACCTTGGTCCAAGCCACGATGATGGGTGATTTGATTTTTTTGTGAGTTTTTTTAGACTCCTTCAGGGTGTGTATTGTATGATGAGCAAAAAGTAATAAAGCTGACACTGACCATGGACAACTGACCTAAAGCTGATTGCCGGCACACCCGAGGTGGAGTTTACCTACATGAGGGATTCTGTCTTTCTGTCTGCCACGCCTCCAGCAGCAGATTTTATAATTAGTTGAATTAATAGTTAGTCTGTTTGAAATCTTTGTTGACATATTTTTTCATTTCAGTAAAGATAAGAAGAGGCATGCAGAAGGGACAGGTGTAGTTTCAGACCCACGAGAACCGGCCAAACTGGGAGTCAGTTTCTCATATTGTAAGTACTTATTATCCTTATTTTATCAACTATTTGATGAAACGTTGCAGTATTCCTGCTTTACTGAGATCAAATTGTACGAAGTCTGGTGGTCCTTTGAAATTACATCTTGACATTTGTATTTTTTCACTCAAACACCTTCTGTTGGCTATAATTTGGAGCTGTCCAGTACTTTAGTTGATGACAATATAGTGTGAGATTGTGAGTATACTGACATGCTGATACAAGCATTTGCCTTAAAGCACTGTGATACTGTACAGTTTTACAGTCATGGCTGTAGCCGGTCTTATTTATTGAACCTGTTGTATCATCATGATGTTTTAATGTCGTAATTACCTTGACTAATTTATCAGTGGGCTGATTTTATCAACTCATGTTACATATTTGCTGATCTATCAGTATTAGCATTTTAGCCAATAAAAGAAACACCCTTGGGACTTGCTATGAATGTTGATGTTGCTTGTTTCTTCCACCATGCTATGTCCCTGTTTGAAACAAACTCGAAAGC
>NW_024582516.1:529967-561117 GCF_018398535.1 Haplochromis burtoni | reverse complement strand
ATCGGATCGGTCCATCCCTAGTTTACACCAAACAAAACCTCACAGCTTTGCATCCAAGAGCAGTTAGTATGCGGCAGTATGAGCACTGAGAGAGACGGATAATGGTCATAATTGTCATAACTGAAAATTCATCACTTAAGGAAGAAATGCTTGATTCATGCTTATGTAAGCAGGTTCAAATTTGTGCATTTGCATCTTAATGTATGTGTAAAATAGTGTCACATCTAAGGCAGTTTTAGGAAAGTTCCACCTTGATTAGAGGGAATGTAACTGATATTAATAGACAGTCCCCCATTCACTTGATAAGTTTCTGGTGACTTTCTCCTTCTGGCCAGTAGTAGTGGCACATGGCAACACTAGAGCGAACATACTGCCTCGTTTTGTTCCCTAAAGATCTTGTTAAAATTCCAGTTATTGACCCTGGATGAGAAATCACTTGTGTGCTATTTTAACCTTTTAATATCGAGCTGTCAGAGCCAGTTAGATCCTCTGGTGATGAGTAATTTTCACACCAGTCAGACTGTTAAGTTTGCTAACTGGCTTGTTAGAGTTTTGTCAAAGTGGGGGAAAAGTCTCAGAAGAACCTCATAATGTCTTCTAATGAAGTCATCTGTAGTGGTTTAGACACCATGCGTTCTCCAGATGTGAAAATACTGGCTTTTTAGTAGTATTGTTATTTATTTTTAACCTCTAGGGTTGCAACTAACAAATTTTGTCATTAACTTGTTTTGTTTTTTTTCCATTATGTCATTAATTAATAAAACAATCCATTGGCCAATTATTTGTTCCTCTTCCTTCTGGGGTTCCAAGTATATTTAAGTGGTTTCCATCTACCCAACACTCATGTCCCAAGATAATAAAATAGAAATCACGAAAAATTAAATGTTTCCACCTGTGATGCTCAGACCAGTCATATAACTTTATTAACTCGTTGTGTGAACAGATATGTAAATAAAGAGTTTTCCTTGTCTTTTTAAGGCCACAGTTACACAGACCTAGAGAGCAGTCAGTGAAATCGACTCTTTTCAGAAGACATAAATTTTGCTTTGAACTCAGACTTTTTGCTCACACTCACAGATCAATTACTGCTTAGTGGGTAATTGGCAAGTGTTTGCAGATATGTCAGCATCTTCTGTGGAACTGCTCATCAACTTGTTGGTGAATACCTATTTTTTTTTTCTTAACAACCAGTGTTTGCCAGGCAGTCACCAACCAGTGTGTAGGTCTGCGTCAGTGGGGTATAAGATAATTATTTATTTACGTATGTGTTGTATTGGTGGTGCACAAAAAAAAAACCTCAAGTATCTACAGAGCAGCATGAATTGTGATCAATATATAAAGTAGATTTAAACTCTGTAATTATTTCCTTGTCTTTGTTCTCCTGTTTCTTTTTGCAGATTTTGAGGATCTGTTTGATGACGATGACCTGCAGTGATGACACCTGTTTGAGCTGCTGAACATGTACATAAAAGGAATGAAGAAATTGCCCCATTCTCTCTACAAGTCTCTTATTTGTACAGTTTCCCTCGTGTAAATCACTCAGCCGAATATTGAAATAAAACCTTTTTGTTTTTACAAAAAAAGTGGTGGTGAACCAGGTGTCTGAATTCTGAGAATCTCTTACATTCCTGCTGAAGAGAAAATTATGAGTATGGTTTTGGTGTCGTCTTGTTTGAATCTGCTCCTGCCTGGATTGTACGCTTGTTTCTCCTGAGAACCACCTGTTAGCAGACGTAATTACATATGTGTTAACGTGATCACTCAATGATCAGCGGGAGCATGATGGGACAGGAATAGGGCTGGAAAAATGTGGAAATGCTAAAAAAAAAACCCAAAACTCCAGAACAAATAAACATGAAAGAAATAAAAAGCCAGTGTGCAATAATTAAGGTATGACTATGCAGGAACAGCAAAGTACTGTAAACAGAGAAAATGGAAAAAAGATGTTTCTCCTCGTCCACCCTCTTTTTAATGGCCGACTATACTAAAACCAACTTCTTCCAAGTACTTTGGTGACAATTTGTGAATTTTCCAGCATGATTGAGCAACATGTCTCAAGACAAAGCAATAACTTAATTGCACAAGATCAGAGTTTGGATTCATGGCCAGGAAAACTCCAAACCTTAATGAAACTGAAAATCTGTAGTGAGGCTTTAAAAACAGGTGGATGGAAAGATTTACATTCTGTACAGGATAAAGAAAATAATGAAGTTTGTACGTTATATTTTACAAGTAGCATGCTGTCAAGAGTATTTACCTAATGCTTCATAAAAAGTTTAATTTTACTTTACTAAAGGCAGATTTTGTATTTAGTATAGGCCTCGGATTATGGAAAGTTCCAAACTACAGCAGGTCATCAAGTGGAAAACTTGCTATGGGAAACATTTTACAATTTAACGCCAGATTAAAACCAATGAGGTCAAACGCTAAGGTTACTAAAAGAAAGCTCTTCTGCATAGCAGATAAATGAGATATACAGTAAATGCATGTGAAAGATTTAGTGTTTTATTGTAAAAGGACAATTACACAGATGGATACTGTCAATAAAATAACATTTGTAATGAGTAGTTACATTACCAGTTGAAGCGCAGTGGTATTTTTGACTTATACAGTCACGTGGGCTCTATGTAGGCCTGCGAAAAACTAGCTTAATCCTTACAGCTTTAAAAGTTAAGAGGGTACTAAGCATCCAAGTGCTGCTAATCAAATGCACTTTATAAATCACTTATCCCTTTACCACATCTCTAAATCAGAAATTTTGCATTCAGGTGTGTGTCAGTGTCACAATCTTCCCAGGAGTACACATTCCAGCAGACAATGCAATGCTCAGAGAAACCCAAGAGCTCCATCTCAGACTACGCAGGCCTCAGTTAGAATTTTAAATGTTAAACTTCATGACAGTGCAGTAAGATAAAGACTGAACAAGTATTGTTTATGGCAGCACAGCTTAGGTTTGCAAAAATTCAGTGGAACAAACCTTAAAGTCTGGAACAATGCCATTTGCACAGGCAAAACTACATTGGAGATGTTATGCACTAACACCTCATACGAGCTGTTAAGCACTTTGGTTGGCTAATGATTTGGGTTAGTTTTGCAGGCAAAGGACCTGGACAACTTAAACCCATTAGGCTGATGGTGAAATTCTCTGTATATCAAAGAGTTCTAGAGTCAGAAGTAAGGCCACAAGTCTGACAACTAACATTTGGCCCAATTTAGGCCATGCAATGGGGCAATGATCCAAGCACAGAAGCAAATCTCCATCCGAATGTTTGGAAAAAAGAAAAAGCGTTGCAATGGTCCAGTCAAACTCCAGATCTCAAACCAAAATGAAGCAACGCTGTGAAGAAGAGCAGGCCTCTTCCTTTTGCTCTACAAGAACTTGCAGTTTTCTCTAATGGTGACCAAACTAAAACACCTCAAACTATTCAAAATCCTCTAACTGTAGTTCAGTCTTTAGCTATTTCACAATCAGTCATTTAAGCACCGTGTTCAAAATCTTATACTTCCATAAATGTTAAACATATTCTCTCTCTGGAATAAGACAATGTTTAAAACTGATTTTCTCTTAAAAGTCATATTTGTTTTAAATTAAATTACATTTAGTGTCAAAAATATTTTCAGTAAAAGAACCAAAAACAATAAAACCCCCCTGCAGCTATTCTGGACATAAACCTGATAACATTACTGAATGGCCTAAATGAATTATAGGCTTATATAGTCAGATGTGGTGATATTGCATCATATATCTCAGATACATCGTTTTTCTACTAAAATCATTGTGTGTGTGTGTGTTTGTGTACCTGTGTGTGTCTTACGTGGCTGGCATGCCTGAACACAGTTAAACTCAGGAGGAAACTGTAGATTATCAAATTCCTCATGTGTGGACCAGCTGTGCTTGCATGTTGTGTGTGTTCAGACAGAAGCTGTGGTTTGGCCCTCATTGAGGTCTCTTGAGAAGTGCTTATGTGGCACCTCAACGCCCCTTTATTTTACAGCCCTGTGTCTTTCCTCTGCCTCCTCTGTGGTCTTTATTTTACTTTACATGAGTTATTGTTACATCTCTGAAACAGATGTGATTTCTTACATTTAATAAAATTAAACAATCAATCGTGAAGTATCTTAAATTAACAACTTGAGGTTTCTTCTTTTCACCCAATACTCCACGTCTTCATCTTTACTCAGAGCTCTCCTACCGTCTCTGCTTTTCTGTCTTTAATTATAGTGCCTCCAATTGGCTGAAAGTTTCAGCCAATCAGGCATCTTCTTGGGGTGGCCCTTGACCCCCCTCAGGTAATCATGCTGAGCCTTTTTTAGTGCGTGTCAGAGATGATGGGCTCACTTTAAAACGTTGCTGGATCCTTTTGTCAGATCAGTCTGTAAGAAGAGCTGCAGGGCAGGCAAGGAGTCCCTAACACACACACAAACACCTCCCACGTACACACCTGGTGGACTGAGCTTCATCCGAGTCCACTTTGGATCCTCTGGAAGGAAACTCTGAAGTCAAACAACCGCAGGTAAGAGACCAAACAGTGCAGTCTGTGTTTACTTTTGGTAGAATCAGGTATTTTCCGAGGCTTAAAATTCTGCTGAAATTCTGCTGAAAAACACCTGGTTCTGTTTTACTATGACAAACCAGTAGATTGAACCCAGCCAGGAGCCGTTGTGGCAGCATGTTTGTTTCAAGAGTTCAATTCCAAGCCACAGGCAGAGGTCACTTCTCCAACTGTTGAGACTTTTGATAGAGCTTTAAAAGTTTTGTAAAGTTATTTTTGAGCTTTAAAATGCATCTTTGTGAGAAAAATAGTGACTAGTGGCTAAAATATTACTACTATGGCTGGTTGGACCATATTTTTGGAGCCAGTGATCAAAGTATATGTGAAAAAAAGGATTTTGCATCATGTGAAGTGTCAAACAGGTACAGGCACAGAAAGGATCAAAGTGACAGTGGTTTTCAAGATTGTGTTTTTGTTGAGGTCCAGTCATGGCTGAAAGAAGACGGACCAGTTTCTCCGGTGTGTTGATCACCATTGTGCTGGCTGTGATGCTGCTGCCTGGTGAGTACCCAGCAGACATGGGACATTACAGACGGCGTCAGATAACAAGGCCAGATTGTCAGCTATACATTATATTATAGCGAATTATGGAAATGATGACAGGTAGCTAAATTATAATGTTGATTAGTAATCTCACAGTGTAAATATATTCATATTATATAATACTGCAGATTGAAATCTGTATTGGAAGAAACAATCACAATAACACAATCAGAAGATGCACAATTAGGAGCCCAATAAATTAAAGAATTATTAAAAAATATTTGCAAGACAGCAAAGCTCCAAGATCTCCAAGAGTTTGGAGGTTAGTCTGCTTTATGGGTGCATTCCAAGCTCGGTGACAGTGTTAGGATCTCAAATGAAAATGTGTTAGTGGTGAAAAGATGGAGCTTTTTCTTTTATTTATATTATATACATTGCTTGGGTTTTTGGTAGGTCTGCAACAAATATTTTCTTAATCAAACTTGAGGGTTTTGTTTCTAAGTGCCTCCAACAAAGTCTGAGATAATGTCATCAGATATCTTAGATGCAACCCCAAACCTAAAGATAATCACTTTGAAATTGTATTAAAGGCACAAAAGCACTAAAACCTCACATTCCAAAACCAGCAACCCATCGTATCTTTCATCAGAACAAAATTTATTAATATCTTACACTCTTATCTAATACTTCAGTGTATACAAAGCTATAACTAATTAAAAATCTGTCTAAACTCATCTTATTCAAACAGGCTTCAGCAACTTTCAACTACTTTTCTAGCTCCACTTTAAAGCAAAGGTACCTGTAAAACACGGTGCCTCTATGACACGTGGATACTCTGAAAGATAAGCACACTCCCCAAAAGTCTTCAGTGCTGAGATGCTGCCATTTAAAGTGAAAAAACATCCCTGAAAGACTGCAGTTTCCGGTGAATGCTCACTTCTCGCACTGCAAATCTGTTCTTAAATACAGTCCTTGAGCAAATAAGAGTCCATTCATGTCCCGACTGATGGGTAGAACAAAAGAACAATGATGACATAAAAGCATGTTTCCAGTTTTACGAGTTGAAAAACTGAATGATTGAAGAGTAAATCGTGAGGTGAAGGGTAGACTTTACTGTGGACAAGAATGAGTCATTCAAGTCCACATTGATGACGAATGTCAGCCATTATTTCTTAATGTTAGCAGGGACACAGCAGTGATGAGTAACTTTCTTTCTTTGTCTGTTTTTAAAAAAATTAAATATTCATGAATCAGAGCTTTTACCTTTTGCATTTAGGTTGACATGCAGTTATTTTAAACCATTAAAAAACACACAGCTGGCTATAGATCAGTGTGATACTAATAAAGCTATTCAGAGCCAGAGGATCTAGCTTTTAGACTTACAACATTTTTGATTTTGTGGATCAGTTTAGCAGCTTATTTTTCCAACTTTCCTTTGATTGTTCGAGCCTCCTTAAAATGCATTTGCCTTGAGCTATTGCTTCATTTCAAGGTTCAGTTTGTTAAAGCTAAAGTTTAGTTGCAGTACATCTGATGAGTTCATGAGAACTGGGTTTCACATATATCATCACGCGGCTCTATAACATGCCTGTGATGCTCATATATCACCGGCGATGTTGCAACATGGAGACAGGTTGTTCCCCTACCACCTGTTTCCAGTTCTCTCTCTTCTTGATTGACATGCTTTCTTTTAAAATTGGTTTTCAAAGTTACGCTCCCTGATGGATAAAGGGGAAAAAATACAGTAACGAGGAAGAGGAGGAGTTACTTTGATCAGTAAAAAAATTATTACCTGTCAGCATCACCTCCTCTATGCCCTCTTAAAGTGCTGCTGTTTCCAGATGTGCCTGCCATTTTTTACAGGCTTGTTAAAAGAAAGAAAGAGAGAAATAGAGCGGATATACTGAGGCAGCATCATTCAGCCCACCCTCCTCCTCCTCCTCCTCCTCCTCCTCCTCCTAAACATCACCATGGGTCACCTTCCCACCTTCTCCTTTAACTTTAGGATCCATACTTTTAGTTTAACCTCACAGGTGACAGTGCATATCCATTCTTCCAATCCCAACATTAAAAAAGAAGAAAAGAAGAAGAAAAATCAAGAGATTAATGTTTTTTTTCCCACTTAGAACACACGGCACGTAACCCTAATTTATCCCCTGTGGATCTTTTTAAGGCTGTCATCTGTTCCTCTCTTCTTCTTCCTCCTTCTCCTCTTCCTCCCTTTCTGTGAGGGACTAACACCTTCTCCCTGCGGAGATGAAAGGAACCCGAAGCAGAGCTGAATCTGAATCTGCTGTTCCTTCGACTTCAAACTGTGCACACGTGTGCATGTATGTGCATACAGATACACACGGCCCTTTGAAAGCACAGCGTGGGGCTCCGTGTTACAAGCGCCCCTATAAAAATCTACAAAGAACTGCAGTAACCAGTGCTTCAGGCAGTGCCAATTACCCCAGCCCTATTTAATGAAAACTATCAGCCCGTAAGCATTTGAGGTTTAATGTCATGTTATCGCTTGGATATTACAGACAAATTAGATTAGAAAGAATCAGCAATTTTGACTTCAGCAACATCTGTTTTTGCTTTTCTCTGTTTGCAGCATTCTTGTCTGCTGGACCAATTGTGCAAAAGTCCAGAGGAGATGGTAAGTATGTGGTTTTTACCTTTAAAGATACTTCAACACGTGTGTTTGTTTCTAAAGAGTGCACGGTGACCGAGTTTTTGAAAACTTAGTCCATGGAAGAGGTTTGTGATTGGAAAGTAAACACTTATTTATGACTTCCACCTCACCTGGCTTCTGTGTAGCTTCAACTCTTGACACTGTGATTGAGAGCTAATGTGAGATGGAAGCCGTTTTCTAGCGAATACAAAAAAAAGGGGTTTGAGTCCTTGAATGTTTTGTTGGAAACTTTAAAAGTCACTAGAAAGTCCTTGAATATGATGTCAGCGTGGAAGCCTTTGGATCAGCCGTGTCTTCGTTTTTTCCCCTCATCTCCTGCCCTCAGCGGGGGAAAGCATCCAGGAGAAGGCGGCTGCTGCAGCAGCACACAGGAGGCTGATCCGCAACCGCAGGAACATCAGCTGGTACAAACAGCACTCTGACTTCTGGGCATGGTACAAGTACTTTACTGACAACGGCAACCAGGAGGCAGTGAGTGAACGCTTTGTTTTCAACATTAACGGTGTCATGAAATGAAAGTTTCCATGTAACACTTCAGCTGTTCAATATGAAACAAAACTCTTTAGTATTGACTAGTTGTTAATGAGATGATTGGTTCTCTTATATTTAAAGCTGCTCTAATTAATGCTTTTATATTAACCCTTTAAAGCCTGAACCATGAAATAATTAAAATGGATTTTTAATATATTAATGTACATGTCAGCTTATTTGTATTGTATTTGCCAAATCTGGCATTTGTTTTGCAATGTATTGCTTAAAAATGTGTTGTGCAGTTTATTTAGGTTTTTTGTGGGGGAAATAATCATGTTGATGATGCCCTTGTTTTTTAGACTTGACAAGGGGGCAAGGAAGGACTCGGAATTTGGATTCAGGAAAAATGAGTGGAGTCACTAAGAAGTCGCAAATATTATTATCATCCTAAACCTGAATATATCACTAACAACTCTCACATAAAGTTAATGAGCCAGTAAAATCAGGAGTAGTTTGAAAAGTTGCGTGATTTTCTGCTGGGAAAACTTGACAGAGTGAGTTTTATCAAACAGGAATTAAAGCACACACAACCAAATGTCCTTTCAAAGGACTCGGCAGCAGGCACCAGATCTACAGAGGCCTGTCCAGCTTCTTTCACCAGAAGGTTCAGTTCACCTAAACAGCTAAACTAAAGATTCACACCTGCTACAAAACACAATAAAACAAAAGAAACAAACAAAAATTAAATTTCTCTTACATGTCAACATTATAATCAATAAAACAGGGTTACCAACAAAAAGCTAGCGTTCTGCTAATGCATGCTGATTGGTCAGTTACTTCCTTGATAGCACCAGTTTTCAAAAACAGAGGCTAGAAGGACAATCGTGTTTATGAATAGGGAGAAGCCGGTTATTACTGCTGTTTTACAGTCTCATACTCTTATATTAAAAAAGCATAATTAAAATTGCCAGAGTACAAATGTTGACCACACAGAGTTTATCATTTCGGCCAGAGATAGTTTCTTTCTGAGCGCCTCCCTGTAAAACTGGATGTTCAGAGAGTGGTGGTTCTCTGAGAAGCCTTTTACTTTTATTGATGTTACATGTCATCCGATCAGTGAAAAAACAATAAACCCTTACTCCCTTCAGATTCAGGAGATGGATCGCATCTTCCTCGCCTACCTCCAGAACAAGAACCGTGCTGAGGGACGTCGCTCCTACAAGGCCTACTTGAGACACCTGGGAGATGTTTATAAATCCTGCTCCGATACTGAAGACCCCAACTGCGTGGCTTCCTACACCAGCAGGGCCAGTCCTAAAGCGGAAACCCCCAAACCTGCCCCAGTAAAAACCTGTGACCCCACCAAGGACCCCTACTGCATGTACATGGCTTTAGTCCAGGGAAAGAGCCCTTACAAGCCATTGGTGCTCCCGGCTGCCACCCCTGCTCCTCAGTACGTCCACTCTCCTGCTCCAGCCAAGGACCCTCAGTCAGGGTACTACTACTACTCGCCGTCCACGATGCCTTTCCTGACCATGGTATGCTATAGTATTTTTTGTGCATAGTATACATGTATATTTACTGTATTTTAATTAATTAATTATTAATTGCACGTTTTGTATCATGCCATACAAAATATCACAATTTTTCAAACTGTTTACAACTGAAAAACTGATTATTGTTTAAATTTAAGGTAATTTAGAGAGTTTTTAGAGTTCTTTATTTAGAATTTAGAGTTCTTGTTGAAACTTATGTTATTATTAGATAATAGAACCTTAGACTGCTGGGCAGTGGTGCATCTGAAAGCTCCCATGGGTAAGATTTGCAAACCTATATCTATAATTGTTGCCCAAGATGGATGCATTCAGCAGGAGCAATAATTTAATTGCTTACAAATGTTTTCGATGAGAAAAAATTTGCACCCATCTCATAATATGGATCCTTGTTTCTCGTGCTTCAGGAGCAGAAGGTAGAGTTGCTGCGGATCTGTGGCTCTGATGATGTGGAGTGTCTGCAGTACCATCTGAAAGCTGCTTATGGGTATTCTGGTGGGTCCCGTCCATCATATGCCCACCTTGGCTGTGACCCCAAGAAAGATCCTGCCTGCAAAATGTTACAGAAAGCTCCTGCTGGTCTCTACATGAATGCCTATTCTGCCTCCAGTACGGTACGTCTTATTCGTCATACTAATTTCCTTCAACAGCTTTCTGCATTACTGTATTTTAATTTTGCTCTATCCCTCCAGGCTCCCCAAGCTGCACCAGGATCCTGCAATCCTCTTTTTGAAGACGGTTGCAACCCTCTTACCGCCACCAGATTTTCCACTTCTCCAGAATCATACAAAAGTAACGAGAGAGATCAGGCCGCTGCCATCCGTGCTGCCCCTCCTGCTGAGCAGTATGACCCCTATTCCATGTATAGGGATTCTTATTCTAATGTTAACAGAGTCACTGATCCTTATGCTATGTATCGCCAGGCCAGTGCCCCAACTTCTCCTCCAGCTACTGATCTCTTTGCTGTACTGCGCCAATACATGGCCCAAGCTCACACTAATGACCCATATGCTCCACGTATGGGGGCTGCTTCTGAGTCAAACTCCAACGATCCTTACTCTACTATGCGTGATGCAGCAGGCGCTATGCACCTGCACACCCCTCCATCCCCCAGGCAGCAGCACCCTTATTCCTATCCCAGTTATGAGGAACCTGCCCAGGAGGAACGCCACCCTCTGGGTCCCCCAGGCAAAACCAAGGAGGGCTACGACTGTTTCATTGGCTATGACCGTGAATGCTATCCCGTGAAGCCCAGCGCACCTCGCTCTGGAGTTCAACGTCGCATCCCTTACCCTGCTGAGGCCTATGAGCCCCACCTGAATTCTGACGGCACCCGCAACGGCGTCCTGGAGCCTGTAAACCCACACTGTGACCCCGAGTATGACCGTGACTGCCGCCTGCGTCGCTATGAGACCGAGCAGCCTCAAAGCCAGCCTGAACGTCATGCAGCAGAGGACCACAGCCAGACGGCAGCCGAGAGAGAGCAGGTTAATCAGGACCAGTATGAAGCAGAGCCCTACCAGAGCGGCCAGGAGGAATCTCACACACCCTACCAGCCTCTCTCACAAGGCATGCCCAGCCTCCAGGACATACTGAGGCGCTATGGAGACCAGTATCCCGGGCAGGAGGATCACAGAGCTTATGCAGACAACTACCACAAGAAGTAAACAGGCTAACACGCACAAAAGCATGCAGATGGACATGAATGCACAGTCCCATGCGTTCCTGTAGTTCAGCCCTTGAACGCCTCATGCCCCGAGAAACCAGTTCTATCTGGACCAGAGGTGGGACACAGGTGAATTTGATGGACCCAGAGAGCAAGTACATGCACGTACATCCCAAACACAGCTTCTTGCTTTGGGAGCCTGCTAAAAACTTTCCTGGAACGCCTTCCTATAACTTTAGTTGCTTCAGGCCTGATGCTTTGATTTATTGCTTTTTACTTTCTACCTTAAACTCTCCTCTGTGCTTTCAAGTGTGTAATGACCTCGCAGCTCTCAGCTTTGCTTCTGTATCTGTGCATTATTTTTAAAAATGAAATATTGTTTATTGCTTTTTGACACAGATGGATTGTCATTTTTTTTCATTTTAATTGTTCTAATAAAAAATACAGAAATATGTTTGTTGGCTTTGATTAGTTTTTTTGCATTTTACTGCACCATTTACTGTACTATAATCACGAACAAACTGATCCACTCAGAAAGAAAAAACATAATATGGGTATTTGGGGGGTTACATCTATGATATAAAAGCTGAAGTAGAGTTTTAAGAAATATAAGCATCCACTGATTTTTGGTTTTTCATTTCTTTTGAATGAATGCGAAGGGGGAAAAAAAATCCTGACTTGTATTATATGTCCAAAATAAATAAAAGCAAACTTTAATTAGAATCAAGCATTTCTTAGGTATTGCACGCTGTCTGCCAAAATCTTGAAGTCTTCTGAACAGAAATATATATTCTGGTCCAGGGTTACCATTTGAATAAACACTGGACAGATTAGCAGGCTTTACTCAAATGACAATTTGCACTCACATACCGTGTACAAAACTTTAAATATACTTCACTTACACAGACTATAGGGTTTATCATTTAGTGTAAAATTATTATTATTTCTACTGATGCCCTGAAGTAAATGCAAAAAGTGTAAATTTCTTTTGTCAATTATTCCCTTTCTCTGTCTCATTAACACACAGGGGTGGCTGTAGCTCAGGAGGTAGTGCACGTCATCCACTAATTGGAAGGTTGGTGGTTTAGTCCCTGGCTGTCCCAGTCTGCATGCCAAAGTAAAGTATCGTTAGCGTGCAACCCTCAGGTTTTTTTCTGAATTGTTTATTGGACTGTGAATGTGAAGCAGATAGAAGATTAAAGAAGAAAAAAAAATGCTTGAATGAGGACTGTTGTATAAAGCAGTTTGAATGCCTCAGTCAAGTAGAAAATACTACGAACGAGTGTTTACCATTAACATAAATTCATGCATCTCATTGCTTTTTGAGAAACACTAACATGGGATTTTAATAGTCTTCCTTTAAAAACCAAAAAACCTTTGTGAGTACTGTATATTACACGGTGTACACCAAATGTTCGGGGCCCAACGCCTGCTGTGAAGGAGAAAAAAAGAGTTCAGCTGTTCCACGAAACAGAAATTCTTTTAGGAATGTGCTTGTTAGTTTTCTCAAAAATGTGGTTTTGCTATTGCTGTGGTGGTGGGGTGTGGTTTTGGCTCAGCTGTGGGGAGTAGAGGTGGAACAGGAGATTCAGAGCTCAGTGCCAATCAGAGACTGAGTGGCACAGCTGTGGCACATTGTTTAATCAGTCTCTCCTATTTATGCAGCAGCATGCTAGAACCCCCGGTAAGCACTCATGGTGGCCGGTGTGGTAGAAACCATCAGATGACTGAGCGACCTGACACTGAGTGCGTGCGGCCGTGCCAGAGTGCCTGAGCATATGAACACTCACGCTGGAGTGTGAACTGTTGTTGTAAATGAAGGCACAAGGAGACAGAGCTGTACTACACTTCCAGCAGTGTTACAGTCATGCAGGAAAGAACTGCATGATTCACACTAAACAATCGCAACTATCATTCAACTTGCTGTAGTTTCCAGTGCTGTGCGTGCAGTGTCAAAACAACTGTAATCACTTTCCTAAATTTACTTATTCGTATGTCCTAACCTAGATTATTTTTATGTTGGTCGAGTCAGTCACTACTTGCGCTTCCTCTAAGTGAGGACTGATGCTTTCGTCTTTTTTTTGAATTTGAGGTTTCTTCTGCTCTACTCTCATCCAAACTGTGACTCCATTGTTTTCCATGCTGGATCTCTCAGTTAGCTCCAAAAGACACAGCAAGAGGAGGGTGAGAGGCCCAACTTTCATTGATCCAGGAGCCGTCAAACACATTAACGCCACATGCCTTCAGCAGATTGGAGTGAAGCTCTTGTAGGCCTCAAAGTTCAGCTGAAAACCATTCAGTTGCAAACAAAAGGACAAAGGGTATGCAGGATTTGTTTTGTTTTAATTAGGTAATAAAAATCAGGGGATACGGTGCAAGTTGTGATGAATATACGATGAGAATTTCTTTTATAAAAACAGAGATTAACTCCTTTGAGGCATCACATATTGGTGTTAATTAAAAGAGGGATGGTTGTAAAAGGGATCCAGCAGGGTAGCATTTATAGATTTGAAGAGGAGGAACATTGTCAAACAACATGCTCAAAAGCAAATATAGACCCGATTCACTGTAAAGGCTGGTTAAGTAATTTTCTAAGATTGGAATGAAGAATGAGGACCTAAATCTGGAAGCAACACATCATGGACTTGTAATATGTGTCGGATGATTCACTGTCAGGTATGAGTAGAAGAAAATGATGATACTTGCACTGATAAAGCTGGATCATCCTCTTTTTGGAATACTTATTTACTGTGGACACAGTTAAAACAAATAAATTAAATGAAGTGGGACGTTTTAGTTGAAATGTGTATTTAGCCTGATGAATAAACAGAAAGAAAAGCAGTAGGAAGCAAAACAAGAAGCTGTCTTCTATCATCACAGTTACAAATATTGGCTCCGTTTTTTGAGTAACTGAAATAAAAATATATTAAAAAAAACTGACAGGAGAGCTTCTAAAAATGTGAAAATCCACTCAAAAGTTTTAAAAATGTTTTATCTAACAAAACAGAGGTGCTGTGGGAAGAAAAACACAATTTGCATCACTACAAATTAATTACGTTCTTTTCAGAGTAAAATTTTGACTCTATTTTGTGAAATATAAAAGAGTAGAAAAAAAAAATCCTGTCACATTGGCACATCTTCAGTCTTCTCCTGCTGAGTGGATTCACAGCTGTGCAGCGAGTAAAATGCTTCACCTAAAATAACATGACCTTTTATGTCTTAACTAAAGACATCCGAGAAAAATAACTGGACCAGAAATCCAGGTACTGATAACAAATCAAAGCTTCTCTTCTACTAAATATACCCAACGTGAACAAGACAACAAATGAGTTAAGGAGCAAAGAATCTCTTTTCAAAGTATGTTCACAAGTTATTGCATTCAGAAGATTTTTTTTTCAGAAAACTTGACCTCTAACCTTGAGGTCAAGGTCACTGAGATTTAAACTTTTTAGTAGATACACGGCATCAAGCTCCTACGTTGCTTCGTTCTCGAGTTATGCCATTCAGGTTTCTCTTTTTGCTTTAGGTTTGATTAATAAAGGGTGGAAGACCACACCAACAAAGTCCCAGCAAAATATCTTAATATAATAACATAAATACAAGAGCTTCAGAAGATCATCCTCCTTGGCATTGCTCATTTACTGTGGAGGATTTTAAACATTAAGTGAGCTATTGCATGTTCAAAACAACCCTGTGTTCAAGGGATGGGCTTAGCACAGGGGTGGGCAACTCCAGGCCTCGAGGGCCGGTGTCCCTGCAGGTTTTAGATGTGTCCTTGAACCAACACAGCTGATTTAAATGGCTAAATTAGCTCCTGCAGTTCTCCAGAGGCCTGGTAACGAACTAATCATATGATTCAGGTGTGTTGACCCAAGGTGAGATCTAAAACCTGCAGGACACCGGCCCTTGAGGCCTGGAATTGCCCACCCCTGGCTTAGCATCATGAGTGAACAGAGCAGAATTTAAGGATACATGAAAGTAAAGAGAGGAAGCAGCAGGAGGAGGAGAAGATGCATCATGTAGATAGTGAAACATGCAAAGCTACAACATGACTCAATGTCTCAGTGACCATCTTAGTAGACAAAAATCCTGTCCAATGCAACGCTGTACAGACTAAACCAGAGTCCTTTAATTATTCTGTCGTCATCAAGCTAATTCGTAATCCTCTTTGAACTATTTGTTAAATGTCTTCCAGTTAGAAATCATTCATTGCTCATTCAAAGCCAGCGTCGTAAATCTGCTCTAACTTTCTTCTGGAAGTGAGGTCATGTCTGTAACTGTTTATTCACAGGGCTGGTTATCGTCTGCGTGTCCTCTGCTTTATCTGATTTTTTTTCCACCCTAAGGATATTGTGCTTCTATGAAATTAACTATGTGATAATATCAAAATAGACACATGCACAGTTTATCTTGAAAATATTAGATGCAGCTTGGATGTTCTGAGAGGTCAACACTGAAAAAATAAACCTTTTTTCATATTTCTCTGTGGCTTCTATCACAACAACATTGATCTTACTTACGGATTATTCCAAAGCAATTTAGATTTTTTGTGTCAGTGTCCAACGCACAAAAGTACTATTTTTCATGCAGGTGAAGAAATAAAAATGAGATGTGATATGAGTGATGTTGGGGTTGGCAGCATATAACAGACATGGACTGCTCTACTAATACATGTAGGGCAATCAAATTATCCATCCATGCACCAATGTGTGAAGTCCAAGAAATCTTCTACGAGTGATTTTGCAATTTTATGAATAATTTATTAGCAATGATTTCAAATCTATTGATTTCTAATCTGGAACATAGCTAGCTCTGGAGCAAGTTAGGTTTGCAGCACAACTTACCATAGTTATGTACCCTAGTAAAAAAAGAACCACCTTCATAATACTCACCATCAAAGGTTGAACTTAAATGTATAAAACACTCTTCCGATTGCCTCGGCTTTGTCCCAGGCGATGTCGACGGTTTTCAGATCATCCATAAACGTTCGACACCATGTGATCTTTGGTCAGCCTTGCTTTCGCTGGCCAGTGCACAGGAACCATGTAATGGCAATCTTGGCTGGGCGATAAGGGGGTAGACGTAGAATATGGCCCGCAAAGCGGAAACGCCTTTCTCCAACAACGTCAGCTAAAGGGCAGGTGTCTTCCTCATTGTTCGTTATCCGGTCCCGGTAAGAAATTCTCACGATTCGCTGCAGGCCACATTGTTGAAGCAAGTTCAGGCGTTAAGTGATCGCATTTGTTGAGCGCCTGGTTTCGCTAGCGTACAGTGCAGTCGGAATGACGATAGACTTCAATAGTCTGATCTTGATCCTAAGATTCAGGGAGGTCGGGTTACAAATAGGTTGGAGACGTCAGAGGACACCGGCCGCCTTCCCTACTCTGACGTTGACATCTCATATGGAGTCAGCATCTTGCTTATATAGAAATGGGCCAGACCGTGGAGGGCTTAAAAAACTGCAATGTAGTGCTAAAATCAGTCCTCAAACTAATACATAATCAGTGACGGGTCAGAAGGACTAGTGTGGTTAAACTTCTAGTTACCTTGATAGCCCCAAATTCTGTTTTGTAATAGAGCCCTCTGATTGGCTGTCTACATGTGTGTGAGCGCCTGGTGTGCCATCTGAAAGCCACGGACATTCCTCTGTAAGGGGTGAAATTACTTTCTGGATTTCAAAGTCAGGCTTTTCCCACATTGCGGCACCAACAATGGTCCATAAACATCTGAGAGCACATAATGTAGTTTAAGAGTTGCTGCGGGCGCACACAGACCTGTCTCTGTGTGTGTGCTCATTTCAGCTCTTGTTCCATTTCCTGTGTTTACTGTTTTGCTTCGTCTCTATGTTTGTGTCCATGTCCTCACCTCCACCTGGACTCCTGATTGCTCATTAGCCTTCACACCTGTCTTCCATTTACTCATCAGCAAAACATTGTAAAGGTGCTAATTCATTTCTGTTCTGTGCTTCAGCCAGTTAATTGTTACATAATCTGGCCAAAGTAGACTCCACAAAAACAGGCTGCACCTTTAAAACTCAGTTTTTCTTTGGTTATTTTGCTCTGTTAATGCGCTCCAGGGCAGCTGTGGCTACAATGTAGCTTGCCATCACCAGTGTGTGAATGGGTAGATGACTGAATGTGTAAAGTGCTTTGGGGTCCTTAGGGACTAGTAAAGCACTATACAAATACAGGCCTTTTTTATTTTCTTACCATGCCATCTGCGTGGCAGCCAAAATAAGAGCTGGATGAATTCTGTAGGCATACGAGGGATTGGGTCACATTAGCAAAATAAAATAGTATTTTAAATTGTAGTTTAATCTTGAAAGTCTTAAATACAGTTAGGTCCTGCACTGGATCATATCTTCACAGAAGATAAAATATGAACAACAAATTAAAACTCATTTCACTTGACTTCCATTTTTCTTCTAAATTCCAGCCTTGGTTATGAAGTGAAATTCTTTACCAGCATGTTTCCATCTATGCAGCTTCAGGGTCGGCAACAGAGCACATGAACTGAACTGAATGGGGAACTAACTTTGACATTGGAGCATTCAGCTCAAGTCAATTTGCTATTCTACACTCACATAACATATTCAGAATTGCCACCATAGAAGAAGAAAGCCACACTTAGAAAAGTGCAAAAATACCTGTTTCAGATTTTAGGGTCAAAGCAGGAACAGTCAGTTGAGACGTTCTTTCCAGGTGCAGAAGTGGATTAATGAACTCACCACACACACAAGAACAGCTAACTGTGAGCGCACAATCTCCTCAACACATTTCCATTTGTTTTGAAATGTTTGAGTAGGGTAATGCTTCAAAACTAGCTGCACAAGATGACGTAGGATCTCTTTTTAGTTTCAAAGAAACATGAGGGGTGAACACTCAGTGTTGATCTGAGTCATGCTGGTTACCACGATTTCTGCAGAAGCACTAAACTACTCTGAACTGAATAATTAAACTGAGTTTGCACTGCAATAACTTATAGTCAAAATGGGTGTTTAACCAATTTGCATGAATTAGAGTCAAAGTGTATCAGTAGAATTCAGTTGAGAGGGCACAGTGACTTTATCAAGCAAGCCTGGACCCCCGAGGCTTGTCCATAATAACGATGCTGTGTAGCCTGCATGAAACAACATGCTAAGAATGCACTTTTTTTGTAGCTCATTTTAGGGTCATTGTAGTTTAAACATGATAGACATCAGAGTATTAAGCAATATATTAGAGGTACAGTCAGGTTTTTGCTACAGTTCACCTCAGTGCTCCACGTCTCCCCTTACATCTTTTCTGGACCTCATGACGTTTTCCATCAAATCCAAGGAAAAGTGATTATAAAAACACATAGAAGGTAATTTTTTCAACTATTCGACTCCAGCCACAGTCTCAAAAGGCCATCTCTAGCCAAGGAATCCTCCTGGGTCGGCACAACCAGCTGCTCCGGAGTCTGGTGGAGTATGCCCAGACGCTGTTTGACAACATGTCTTGGATCACTAACTACATGTGCCTATAACTCAATCGTAGTCTGAACCCCTGCCAATCCAGACTTATTCCTCCTCCTTCTCACCCAGCACGCAGCACCATGTAGATGCTAAACCTTCTTACCCAGAGATTCTTTGTGTTTAATTAACTTCATTACTACTTATTGAAAGAGGACTTTTCCACACAGACTGTGATACAATTCTCACACCTGTAAAGTGGGGAAGAGTCTCTCAAGAAATTTATTTTTATCAAAGATCTCACTAACAGAGATCCTGCTGAGGAAGCTGAGATTAACAAGGGACAATTTCTGCACAGTAAGTTCCTCCTCTCCTGCAGACAGGACGACAACACCGGAAGAGCTAACGAAGGAGTTCGCATGTTAAATATATCAGTAAATATTTCCTTGCAGTACTGTGTTTGTATCCTTCATCTGGGTTCAAAGGGTTGATGCAACAAAAAAATACAATGAAGCAAATCATGGGGTAGATGGTGTGAGACAAACTCCAGCTGAATGGAGAAGTAAATAGTGACACAGTCCTCATTTGCATGCAACAGAAAAAGCATCCTCAGCCTCCTGATGCTGAGAGTTTCATATTCCCTGCACACAAACAAAACTGCAACAAAAGCCCAATTTTCATCACTTATGAAATCAGAGCGGTGCAAACTTGTGTTTTGTAATCACGCTTGTCTGTTAGTCAGAGCACACACACATGCTGAAGCTGGGACTCCCTCTTGTTTCTAGGAGGCGACTCCACTGATGCTGTCAACAAGTCCAAACTGATTAGTTGTTAAAGACTAACAATAGATCGCACTGTCAAATCAATTACAGACTATCGTCAACACCCTCCATCCTGTCAACAGCTGTTAATGGGAAATTTACATTAGAATAGGACAGAAAGCCTTTACTGTCATTGTATTCAGGATACAAGATTAGTGGAACCACATACTGACATCACAATATTAAAACATTTATATTAAAAGCCCCATAAAAGCATGCAAAAAATGTTACTAACAGGGACCACAGCTTACGTATGAATAGACAAGGTTAACTGAAATAGCAAGGCAGACAGAATGCACAAAGATCTGAGACTGCAGTTTGGAA
Organism: Haplochromis burtoni; assembly: GCF_018398535.1. Classification (NCBI taxonomy): domain Eukaryota; kingdom Metazoa; phylum Chordata; class Actinopteri; order Cichliformes; family Cichlidae; genus Haplochromis; species Haplochromis burtoni. The sequence continues at coordinate 541,134 of NW_024582516.1, read as the reverse complement.
GGACGTCCATGAGGATTGGTGATGTTTCCCAGGTCAGACAAAGAAAGGAATCCAAAGAAAATAAGCAGGAACCTTCAGGATCTAAGTGTGTGCCGCTGATTGGATCCATATTTTATCTGGAGTGTAATGCGAAAAGCAATTCCAAGGACAAACATCCATGGACAGCGTTTGGAGCTATGCTTTAAATCCGAAATATTGGAGCTGTGATCAGATATTTCCGATATATCAGATATTTTTTTAAAAGCAAAAGTGATTAAAAAAAAAAGTAATTTGTTTCATATTTTGAGATGTGGATATTGCCCTGGTCTTAATTGAAACTGCAAAAATGATACAGAAGAGGACCCTTGTTAAATTGAAATCAAAATTTTGAGTAAAATAAATAAAAGAAATGGGAATAATGTGTGAAAACATTACATTAAAAGAAAATGAAAAGGCAGTGAGATAAACAGAGCCAAGGTTGACAAGAGAATATGTCTGTGAAGGTTCTCAGTCAACAAGAGAAAAATTTATTTAATCAACCTTTAATTCAAACCTTCATTAAAAATAAAGAAGGTGCCATGCTCTGAAATAAGATTAGGAGGGAGGGTAAAAAGGTCTTCCACCTGATGGACAGCTAGAAATGAGTAGATCTGTCAGCATCACCTAAAAGAAAAAAAGAAAAAAGATGTGATATCTCTCACCTTATGTACAGAGCTGGGAAGTAGTGCCAGGTAGAAAGAAACATTAGGGGGTCCAGCTTTCCAATTAGTGACCCAAAGCAAGAATGAGGGAGAAAAATAGGTGAAAGGTAGGTAAAAACAAAGAAAAGAGAGGAGAGAAGCAAGGGTATGACAAGGTGTGAAAAAACAGGGAAACAGGTGTGTGGCTAAAAAGGCTGAATTCACAGTGCCTGGAAGTGCAAAAATATTCCAGCCCACGTTACTGATTACAATGCGGATGAGAGATGTTCTGTATTCCTGCACTGAACTGTCACTTTCCCGCTTTTCTTCCTCTTGGCTGTAGAAATATAACTGTCGTGCAGGAACATCCTCTGATGAGTCGGCCAAACATAGCACTGGAGGTCGATAAAGGTCATACATGACTCATTGCCCTTTAAAATCATGGTTGAACAAAGAAAGCTTCTAATGAGTCTTTTCTGATAACTTTTATTAATTATTGTACTTTGTTCACCAGAACAATACTTTAAATTACAAGGTGACGAGTCGTGCCACATAAAGTATGTGCGTAATTAGACGGATTCTTTTAAGCAGCAGGGGTAGTTTTAATGAAATGTGCTTACAAAATAAATATTTTTTTGTTGGAGCTAATAAGAGGGTGTCGTGTTGTCTACCGTCTAATTGTTTGCTTGAAAAACATAATCACGCACTTGCAGCTTGAGCAGCAGGGCAACTCTGTTTTATTCCTAAAGACCAATGCTTTAAAGAAAAATGGTGCAAAAACAACCCTATATTCACCTCAGGAAAGCAGAACATGATATATATGTGATATGGGAGTCATATTTGTGACTTTAATCCAAATACACACTCAACAGTCAATTCATTTTCTACTCCTTCCCTGCAGGGGTTAAAGTGGGCTGGAAAGGTCTGGAAAGGCATTCTGACTCCTTCAGTTAATGAGCAATTAACTCTGACACGCAGGTTAATGCATATTATACATGTGTATTTTTTTTTTTTAAGTGGCAGGACATTTCAAATGGAACTTTTCAAATATTTCAACAAATATCAGCAAACACACAAACGTTTCTGTGCAGTTTGTCACAAAGTGTGTCTGTGAGCTAAATGTACAGCTGCTGTGTTTTCCAGGGAGAGGGTAAAAAAAGTTACTGTGCACTGACAGATGAGGAAATTTTTAAGAAAGATGGAACGTGACAAGAACATGAGAAGTTGCTGAATTATTTTAAATGAAAAAATGTTGCGTTACTTAAACACGTTAACTTGGACTACTGCAGTGAAGTTTACATTGATGCCACTATGTTTGACTGGTGCAGAGCAGGCTGTGGTGTTCATGGTCAGTGATAGGTTACATCAAGGCTAAAATATATACTAAATATATACGGATGATTTTAAATTACATTTGCTCACTGAAATTTACCTCTTTACACTTGCTTTACAGTGATAAATAAAAAATAAAAATGTGCTTATATCTTGTTGACTAAATCCACAAAGATAGTTGAATATCAGGGCAGCAGCACAATCACAGCTTGTGCACAACAAAAACAAAAAGTCTATTTGTGCTGCCAAAAATGTTATGTGACCTATGTAGGAAAGAGCAGTGAGAATGAGCAGAACATCTTTCACATACAAAGTAGACAAATACATTTATTCATACTGGACTAAAATCCTATTTTAACCGGTTAAGCTTTTCTGTCACCGGTGGCCTGGGTTACATTTACATGAACATACAGACCCTCATCTCAAAGCTCAAGGTCAATCCCATACAGTATTATAGAAAGCAAGGGAGTCATACTGTATGTTTGCATCATCTCTGCACTTTACAACAAGATAAAGAGGTCAAAGCAAGACAGAGTCAGCGTTTTCCAGAGGCAGATTACACAGGCCCCTATAGCTGCAGGATTACACACGAGAAGGGGCCACAAGATTAATATTGAAGGGATTTAAAGGAAAACTTTGCCCTGTGTGTTATACAGTGTTTTCATTAATTCGTTGTCCTCAGGTTTTCAAGCTTTATGGCACTTTGAATTTGCTTCCGTCCTTGGTTAAGGTCATCAGAAAGCCTGGTTTTCCTGATTGCCAAAATTAAAGATAGTCAATGTCGGCAAACCCCCCCCCAAAAAAAACAAAAAACAAAAACAAAAATCACTGTTTTCAAGGTGAGGAATGAACTTACTGTAAGCTGTTTAGACATTAATAAATGTTACACCATTAGCAGTTAATTTTGATTGTACTGTTTGTTTGCAGTGGAGGCACTGGATCACTTCTCTTTATAGTTCAGTCAGTAAGGTTCCCCGTGTTCCCTAGGGAAACAGAAATGGTTCTAACAAGGACGAGGAAGAGAGACAGAAAGGGAAACGCAGTGTGGGGTTGTCTTATCATTGTGGAGCAGGGTCGCTCCGAGACTAAAAACCATGAACTAATTTCATACCAAATTTACATGAAAATTGCTATTAATTAGTTGGCGATATTAGGCATGTTGGAAACAATTATTCGATCCACATACAAACATTATTATGGAAATGTAATTTTGTTTGTGTTCCCTGTGCGAGGCTGTAAGCTGGCACTTAAAGAAAAAAGCCTAGTTTTTCAAGGCCAAGTGTGTGTGTGTGTGTGTGTGTGTGTGTGTGTGTGTGTGTCGGGGATCCACTCAAAAGTTTCCCCCTTTTGCTTTGATTTGTTGGATTCTGCGTCGTGTGATGCTCCAGGGCCACGACCCTTAGAAGCGAGCAGCATGAAGCGGTCGCATGGCGACAACCGGCGACAGGTTGCCACGACAACAACTGTTGTGATAGATGTCCCAGCCTTCTATTGTCTCTTGGCAATGCTGCGGTGTTTGTCTTACTATCCTTCGCCATGAGCGCTCATTCATCATCCTGCAGCTCAAAGCGGGCACATCCCTTGCTAACAGTGGACCTGATTAATATTTAATCGCTTTTTAAAACATTGCCAGATGTGTGTGTGTTCTTTTTTCGTTCCCCCCCAAACTTGGCTCTCTCTGAACAAAAGTAACATTTGCTCCACTTCCCACTGCGTGTCACCTCTGACACATTTTAAGTAATGAAACACTCCGGAAATTAAATCTGAAGGGCCACAAAAGTGGGGCAGCTCAGCGTGACAGTCCATTCTAATAAAATTTGTCTGAATATGTAAGCGTGTGTGTCTCATTGCTGCCAGCCTGCCTCTTCCTGTGTACATCCTCCAAAGTTTCATGTTCAGCCATGAAGCACCACCATCTGGAGCGTTGATGCCTCAGGTTTGTGTGTGCGTGCACATCAGAAGTGGAGAGCAGCTGTTTGAAGCCACAGCAGATGGCTCCTCCTCCGCTCTCCTGAAGCTCATCACATCTAACCCTTTGAGAACATAGACCTTCACATCAGAGACAATAAGATCAGTGTTCATCTGTGCAGCATTTATATATTTACTGTGGGTTGTCTGAAAACAGCCTTGAGGCCTGCATTTAGTTACTGCTAATAACATGATTTGTTTTTACCTGCCTAATAAAACAGTTAACTACTTTCATCTTTATTGTATTTATCTATTACAGTATTTTTAGACTTTGTGGGATGTGGTGCAATGTTGGGGAAAATGGTACCCTTTAAACCCCTGAGTACAAAAAGTACATTTTGGTTTGGTGTAGACTGCAAAAGCAGTCATTTTCCCACATAAACATGCTGTTCATAACGCAAAAAAACAAACAAATAAAACCTGCCTTTTTCTGTTCATTTACATGTAAAGTAGTTCAGTGCATGCAGTCATTGAATATTATTGATTTATTTTATTTGAAGAAAAAACAGTGAAAAAACAGGAAGCTACAGGGCTGTGTCAATACATGATTTGATATTTAACAAAAATATAGTGTGTTAGACTTTTTCTTAATGAAACTGAATCATAAAGTAGGTTTTTAAATGAGTGATGAACTTTATTTTGTTTTTCTCTAAGCTACTACGGTCAGATGCCCCCTTTAACCTCTTGATGTCTCCCATTATCTTCCTATCTCCTCACTCGCTTCATCATCATGCTCAAATCCATGTCCCTTTTGGTTTTCTTTAGATTCCTACATTGCTGAAAGTTTATCGACAAATCTCAATTAGGATTGCCACCCCAGTGACATAATTCTAGGATTCCTTCACCTTCTCTCTGTAGTTCAAATTCTATTTCAAGATAAACTCACTCCTATCCACTTGAGCCGCTAACACATTACCCTCAGTTCTGGAAATCCCAGCATGCTTCTCTTTAAACCTTGGTTGTTTGTTATTGCATGAAGCCACATATCGGTCCCAGACTGGATTCTTATACCCACTTCCATCAAGTTGCAGCAGATGGCAAGAGGTTTCTTCCTGTTGAAAAGGAGTTTTTCCTTACTATTGTCACCAAGAGCCTGCTCAAGGACAGTTGTTTAATTGTTAGGGTTTTCTCTATATTATTGTAGGTCTATTATTGTAGCACCTTGAGGCAATTGCAAATGTAATAATGAATCATACATCCACAGCAACCTCCAAAATCTTTGTAAATCTCAATCAGTGCTGCTTTCTGCTCTGTGGGGATCTAACTGGCCTTGGAGCTGTTGCCAGTCCTCACTTAAATTTTCCCATAAACTGCAGGTTCAAGCTCAAACATCTACCGTTCTCTTTCAATAATTACTTTCTAATCATAATTGAGGTACTGTCCCTGCTAGTGAATTTAACAGCTACGCTTTTAAATATGTTATCACTTCAGACCTTCTATAAAAATGCACTTCATTGCTGCAACAATGAAATAAAATTAGCCAGACAAGGCTACATCTGTAAAACAATTAACAGTTTTTTTTAATCTTTCTTAATAAACTTCAACCTTGACTGAATTTATTTCCTTTCACTTAAAAAATATATACAAATTCTTATCCCAAACTGGCTCTGAGAAACTGCTCCATGCATTCATGTCAAACAGGATACTGTGACACTCTTTTTTGCAGAATTGTGATTTCATCATATTCAGAATGCAACAACCAGAGTCAATACATGGAAATGTTTGAACATATTACATTAGTATTGAAATCATTTGCTGCCAGTTCAACACAAAGTTACTTTAAAATCCTTCTATTAGTTTATAAAGAACTCAGTTGTTTGGCACCCCAGAACCTCTATGACTTGCTCAGTGTCTATACCAAGACACTAAACCTCTCAGATCATCAGGTACAGCTCTTCTAACTGTTCCCAGAATTAGATCTGGTGGTCATCTTCTTTGGAACACGCCTCTGATCTGAGGTCAGTTCCATCTGTGTCTACATTCAAAAACAGTAAATGTTTTTGAATTCTTGCAGGTTTATGTTTTTATGTTCTTATCTGTTATAGTAAGCACATTACGTTTACGTGCAATATGTTATATACATGAAATATGGTATGTAAATAAAACTGGCATTGACATTTAAAAACTAACCACTGTAACTTAAAGTTACAGTGGTTAGTTTTTTACCACTAGATGTCCATAAATTGCAGAATCCAGTCAAATCAAAATATTAGCTTTGATCGCTGCCATAATCATGTTTTAGTCAGCCAGGATAGATTTAAAACTGTTCGTCATAAAGGTCGTGGCTGCTCGGTGGCTTTCTACTACTTTTTGAACTGGATCCAGATGCACCTGTGGAAGGCTTTCAGTTTACTGTTTATCTCAGCTGTCAATGCTGGGTGAGAAATATCTACCCCTATTTGCTCTGGAAGAGGCATGGCTTTGTGAAAGGAGTCTGATATGGGTCAATGAGTCAGAGAAGCTCACTTCTGACCAATGACAGCCATACTGAGGTGAGTTGTTGAGGATATGTAGAACTGCTAGTAGGCCTGCTGTGTTTGCCACTGTCAGCTGCTGTTTGCTGTTGTTAGTGAAACTGTCTTTGAATTCAACTTTGCTGGACTCACAAGCTTAGTGAATAAACTGTCATATGATGCAACACTTGAGCCTAACATTAGCTGACATAGTTCTTGTTGTTATTTAACCAGCTCTTGCTGGCTATCCAGATACGGGAAGGTCACATGTCTAATCTGTTAATTTAGGTTTATGAGAATGAATCAGTGTGTTAGAAGATGTAATTATGCACTATTGTATCTATTTTCATGAATATGCTTTTTTCTATTAAGTAACCTCAAAAATGACTGGCTGTACTTTTTAGATACTATACCTTTTTGTTCTGGATTTTCTGGAATTTTTCTTCCATTTGGACAAAAAACTTTGGTAGAACTGTGATCATAAACGCAGCAGTGAGGAGCTTCTATGTTTGTTTCAACTTACCGTCATCTGAGAAATTATGTAAGGGGAAGCCTAAGTTTGCTTGTGAAGCTACAAAAACCAACAAAATTTGTGGGAGAAGTCTCTTTCTTTGACGTGCATTTTTCTCTTTTCTCAGTTCTCGTCCATGTTTTTGTTCCCAGATGAGCTGACAAGCATCTGGTGGTGAAAATGCAGTGACACATCAGTGTGCCAGTGTTTCCCAGAATTAAATTTACTGGCAGGGATGTGTAGGACAGACCTCGGAAAAAGTTGTAATCTCTGCATTAGTCTTAGTTTCTGGTGAACGGCAAAATAGTCAGTATCATCAGCAGACAGCTGTAAGGGCTGATGTCACAGGGGTTAATGCTGAATAAACTGGAACTTAAACATCAATGGATCATGCATCTTTCAAGCTGTGATTTGTGCTAAACTAATTTTAAGAGTGCATGACAAATTATTCAGATATATTCATGCAGTTTTCACAATTATTCTCAAGTTAAATATTTTGTTCACAAAATATTCTTTGCTTTACTTTTGTTTTTTTAGTGTTGACATCAACATAAATTCTTTCAAATCATTAAGTGCACTTTGTTGCCCAATCAGACAAACATGAAGAAAACTTTTAAAACAGATTTTTTGCTCTGTTTATGTCAGATTTTCAGCAAGACCTGGTTTGTCCCCCACTCAGTTTCAGTGTCACAATATTTTGAACATTTATCTAGGTGATGTTTTGTTTTGGTCTGAACCTCCGGTGCTCTATGTAATATTCAAAATCTGAATATCATATAAGGCAGCTGATAAACGCTGTCATCATCCTGCATGTCACATGCTGCCAGCAATAGAAACAACACTGTCCAGGAAACAAGTTAGACCTGGTTTTTGTCAGATATAGCTCTTGGCATTCAATAAAGAAAGTTTAGCTTTTGTTGTATTAAATGACAGATTTAGATGACGACATGCTTCTTGGAAAACCTCAGTAGAGGCTGTCATTATCATTTACCTAGAAGTGGCACAGAACTAGTTCTTCCATCTCTCCAGCAGAAATCTCAGTTTCAGTTCAGGCCTTCTGAGATAACCCCATATTTTGTGAACGTGAAGCAATTAAAAATCTATTGAAATATTGTCTAAAAAACACATGTAAAAGTCACACTAGGTTGTACAGTGCAACATGGCACAGAATTGAATATATTCACATCAAGTGATTGTGGTTGAAAAACAAGTTGATGCAAGGAGTTTTTTGTTGAAGTTAAACTCTGAAACCAAAGGATGAGGTGATTTCACTTGAAGCACTGGTTCTGACTGAAGGCAGAATTTGTGTTTGCTATAAAAACATTAAATATCTGCAGTGGACCATCTAAGATTAATGGCAGATAAGCTGGTAGAAGAGGTTTGCTGTTTCATCTCTCAGCCCTCCTGTCCACATGCTGAAGTGTCCTTGGAGAAGACACTGGACCCCAGGTTTGCACCAGTGGCAGGCTAGTGCCTTTGTAATATGGGAGAGATAATCAACCAGCTTAACTCCCAACTACTCGCACTAACAAGGACGCATATGTCCGCTTTAAGACCGCTGACTTTGCCCTGGGAGATTGGAAAACAATCCTTCAGTGCAGCTATACAGACTGTGTTCCATAAAGCAGGATTTATGAGCTTTAACTTAAAATTAATGAAAAAAAAAAAGATCCAGTGAAGGCCCAGCTGCCAGTAATTAATTATCAATGTGGCCACGTTTTGGAATGCACATAGCCTACACATGACAAATAACAAAGTGTAAATAAAAGGGTAAAATGAGATAAACCCTAAAAAACACATGAGGCATGTAAAGTTTCACAGAAACTCTCAAAAGTTACTTTAAAAGCTCTTTCCATAACCTGCATAAAAGTTGTCCCCCACGTACTGTTAAGTTACATGGTAGGATTTCGCACTACTTAAATATGATGGGCTAACTCTTCAACTCCAATCAGATTTGCATCTAAAGTTTCTAAAGGCATAAGCCTGGATTTCCCAGTGTCACACATTGTAGCCAACCTTCAAATAGTAGGAATGGAAAGTAAACTTGTGGGCTTCAGAAAGACAACACATTGCAACTGCCTTGCATATGTGTATGACACCCAAATCAAAAACCCAAGAAGTAGAGGCCTTCATCAAAAACATCAACTCAACGGACAGAAACATCACCATCGCTGTGAGGTAGCTTGCTGGAAAGCAGAAAGACTGGCAATCTGAAAAAATACAATAAAATCAAACACAGAGAGAAGAGTGGTTGGCACAGGGGAGCGGGAATTAAAAGCCACCTGGGTGTTTGCATGAGAAGGAGAGTGAGTGTCTTCTGAAGTAGGACAGAAGCACATTCTCACACACTCAGGCTTGATCACAACCTCTTCAGCAACACTTTTCAAAATACAGGCTAGTGCTCAGCCTTCGGGTTCAAGTACCACAGCGGTCTGACATTTTTTTTGTTTTCACTAGCTAGTTTGATTTCAACATTGGGTTTATAGGGAAATAACCCATGATCTGTTGTAGTCTGAAGTGTTTGCTTATCCTTCCAGAAAGTGCACAGTAATGAGCCAAAACATTGTGGTTAATAACACAGGCGTGCACTCGGTTACCTAACAGAAGCCTGTGGTATACTGGTGTGAACATGTTATTGGACTCAAGTCCAGTTATCTGCAGACTGGAGCTGATGATGTGCTGAGGATGATTTATACTCCTTCTGAAGTCTCCACTTCAGATTGTTTCTTGTAGATGGATGAGCCAGTAAAGGCCGCCTTCTTCCTGAAAGAGAAGACACCGTTTGGGATTTTAAGCCTGGGTTGGCAGCTAACAGCCCTGTAGCGGAGCCACCACTTCTATTCCTTCAGGAATACTGCTGCTTTGTGGTCCTTTTTGTGTTACTATGCTTTTTGCTATGTTTCTCTAAGAAGACAAAGAACAAGAGTTCTAAGAACTTAAAAAGAGAGTGGGGTCAGAAGAGCAGGTAACATGTAATAGACAGGCTGGTCCACTGTCCACAAATGCAGATGTGGGATTACTGCATGCAGAAGTTGCATAACCAGGAGGAGGAGATTTGAATGTTTTTTATTCACTACCGACTTCTTGCCTTAAAATGTATGAAGTGCTTTCCGGGGTGCTTAAATGCCAGATATGATTAAGCTAGTCAGCTAACATGTATATCTATGTAAATGTGTTTATAATACCTGTTTAAGCGATTTCCCATGATTATTTTCATGTTGGCTTAAAATAAATTATCTCTCCCTCCTGTTACTGCAACTTACTCCAACTTCTGCATGTGTGTCTGTCCTCTTCATATTTTGGAGAGGCAAAGCATGACACGGTGGACCGGCATGCCTATTACACATTTAGCCGTAATATTGGGTTGCATCACAATTATGGAGGTGAAGAATACTTAAATGACTTTACAGTTTTCCCCCACAGGATCCATCACAGTCAAGCGGACCTTAGCTCGCCTCATCACCTCATTGTTTTCGTTTTTCCAAGCCGTTTATAGCATGCAAGCATTTAACTAACAATAAACTCATTATTATATGTAGTATTTCACATAAAATGAGAAATTGTGGCATTTTTTGTTGTCCTTAATAATGTGAAACTGTAAACGTGAAATGGAAATGTAACAGTGTGTGAATCATGTGACTTACAGGTCAGAGACAAAGGTTGGCCCTTTTTTTTCTACTTAAGCACTAAATGTGGCTAAATATGTCTTTCTTTTTGTATGAAAGTCACACAGTGTGGCAGTGTTACATCAACTTTCCCTCAAGGTGAACTGACAAGATGAAGAGTAGTGCAAAAGGTCACAGAGAGTTGGAACAGCTGCATTTAACCAGAGCCCACTGAGGTCAAGGATATCGGTGAGCATGTTTTTAGGGAGCTGAGGCTGAGCTGCAGCATTTGTCTTCATCGCCGTGATCAGCCGCAGGATGGAGAGAAAGAAAAAGGATGGAGATGATGAACGGTATTAAATGGCAAGATAACAAACAAGCATCACATGGCTGTGTGCTCATGTTGCATGTGTGCGTGCACCCAGGTGTAAATCAGACGACGTGCATGTGTGGGTGCATCTGTTTGAGAGTAATTTGCTGTGATGAATATCCTCATTACTCAACGTGTCCTTTGACATTTCCTTTGGCAACCCATTCACAGCTCCTAAGAAGAAAAGAAAAACACAGTGATTGAATGGATGTGTTTAAAATATTTAAAATATCACATAAAAAGCACATGGCTATAAAGAAGAAAAGACC
>NW_024582516.1:515126-529947 GCF_018398535.1 Haplochromis burtoni | reverse complement strand
ATACCCCCGCCACCCCCCCTTAAAATAATAGCTCTTTAATTATGATGCAAAATAACCACAAATAAATGAAAACTTGCAGGCAGGATGGGATTACAGTTTAGTTTTATTATGTTTTCATGAATGCTTGACTTTTCATGTGAAGATCTCTTAGTTTTGGCTCTTTCCCTGAAATTTTCATTTGCACTGTTCTTCTAGTGTCTGTGACTTTAGAGTGTACAGACATTTTTATTAATAAGACCTCAAATTGCACATTTGTTCTACACAAAAATGGAGTAATTAAAAAGGCTTAACACCTTAGAATTATGTGACGAAGACAAAGGACAAGTTACCAGAGGAAGGGAAGCAGGAATAATTATTGCGAGAGAGACAGATGCACAGACAGGAGGGTATAGGGTTGAAAAGGAGAGAAGCATGCTGAGTGCAAATTATCACACTGGGAGGTCAGAAATGTATGGTGAGCTTATGAACTGACAAGATAGTACAGAACGTGTCTAATAAACTGGGCTTGGGTGGGACATTTGTTTTGATCTATGTCCTCCTAGATGTCTTCATGATAACAGTTTTAGATCTTACAGCTGCAGGTGAAAGGGCTCACTTGTTCCCACTATTCACTACACCCATTCCCCAGATATCAGTGTGGAGTGCCGTCAGGTATCTTCAATTAATTAATTCAATTTTAACCTTTTTTTTTTTTTTTCTTTGGATGTTCTCCTTCTCATGACCTGCCAACCTGACAGCTACCCTGGTGCCAACTTCTGCCACTTTCTGAGAAGGCTGGTGTAAACTGTGAGAAATCACTCTGGGTTTAGAGGAGACTTGGAGGAAGTGGGGGAAGGGAGGGCAAGGGAGTCCTTGTCCTTCCCCTTGATTATTTTGAATCTGCCAAAGGAGTTTACTTCATTCTCGGTACAGGTGAGAAGGATCTTACTTTCATACTAAATACTAAATATTCTAATGGGTTGAGCTTCGACCTTCGTAGGACCCCCATTTATACCACAGATAGATTAAAATCTTGGAATATATGGGGGTCAGTGAATTTAAAAAAAAAATGATTTATTGTCCTATCCAACTGGGAGCCAGACTGGGAAGCCTAAAGTAACCCTGTTAAAAGTTTAAAGCAGACATCTGTGCATACAAGGACTTTAAACTGGATGAAGAAAGGCCTGAGCCTTAATTGATGCTGAGAAGCAGATGATTAAGGAAAAACATGGGTATTGTCATTAAATTGGTCAATAAAAGGCCCCAAAAGAGTTATCATGGATAAACAACAGTATAGGCTGTAAGCAAATAGACAGCTAGAAAATAAACAATACTTTAAGCAGATCCCCAACACAAATCATCATCTAGTCCAAGGAAATTAGAAGACAATACACTTCCCATATCATGCTAAGTCCATACTGTACCTGTAAAGCAGAGGAACCTCTTAAGGACTAAGGACCTGCTTAGTCTGTTGTATCTGCTGCCCAAGATCCATAAAGCAAGCGCTTTATGGATCTTGGGCAGGTAAAGGTAACGTCTCACCTGACCAACCAAGCTATGTGAAGGACACCAGGACTCCAAGAAGGATATCACTTCTTGGAGATTATCCACCTGGCAGTCATGCCCCTAAGAAAACCCTCCTCTTGACAAGTGATGCTAATACTCAAATGGCTTTGAGGCCTGTTTTCAGACAATGTCCCAATGTCAAAAGACTGGATTAAGGAATCTGAAAAAAGCCATGAGGGGAGAAATGTTCACTATCATATGCGAGCATATATATGAGCGAGTTGGAGAGGGGTACACTGGCTTTGTGCTCTCAACACCAATCTTTTACTTTAGGTTCTGGGATAATATGTGCTCAAGGCTATGAGCGACTTTGAGGCTTTGCATACATACCCAGTGTGTATGCAAAGGCACTTTACTAGGCACTGTGGTGTAGTTTGAGCAGATTCAGGGAAGAAACCAAAACAGGATGTTGACAAAGGTCTGCTTCAAGTAGAATAATATGCATGCACTCTTGCATAGGTCCACCTAATATCCTTCACACACATTTGGGGGTATAGTGAAGTTTCAAATGATCCACTTCCACAGAACCTCCTCTAATAAGAGTAATTTACATTGGGTGGCAGGAACCCTGTTTCAGAGTCTCAAACGGAGGGGATTTCTGTTCCAGAAACAAATTTGCAGGGAAATTCTGACATTCTTCTCTTACACCTCTGACACAAACCCTCAGACACATGTCCTGTCTTCAAAGAATGGAGAAACTGTAGTTCATGTCCTTCAGAGGTCCCAGATATACAAGAAAACTATTTTTGCCCTTCTTGAGTACTTTCAACACTATATTGTTCCGGAGAGAACTTGAAAGAATTGGCTAAAATTATGGTTATTGAAATGAAAAAAATTAAAAAATGGTTTGATGTAAATGAGTTATCACTGAATTTGGAAAAAACAAAGTTTATGATATTCGGAAACCGTGTAAAGGAGGAAGAGATAGTATTATCTATAGAGGGAGTATTAATTGAAAGAGTGACAGAATTCCGTTTTCTGGGTGTAATAGTGGATGACAAGTTAACATGGAAATCACATATTGAACATGTTAAAAAAAAGTTGGCTAAAAGTATTTATATCCTGGGTAATGTTAGATATATATTAGATTACAAGACAATGAGAATATTATATTTTTCATTGTTTCTACCCTATCTGAGCTATTGTGTTGAAGTATGGGGGAATACATACGTGACTAATATGAAACCATTATATTTATTACAGAAGAGAGCGCTTCGAATTATGCATAATGTTAAATATAGAGAACACACTAATAATTTGTTTATAAAATCGAAATTGTTAAAACTAGAAGACATAGTGAAATTACAGACTTTAACTATTATGTTTAGGGCGAAAAATAAAACACTACCTCTTAAGTTACAAAGTTTATTTGTATTGTGTTCAGAAAATGGGGACGGCAGAAGGAAGTTTTATTTTAAGCACCGGTTTGCTCGAACCACACAAAGGCAAATGTGTCCAACAGTCATAGGCATAAGAAACTGGAATTCTCTCAGTGATCATCTTAAGTGTTGTATAAATGTTTCTCAATTTAAAATCTGCTATAAGAATAAAATGATAAACCAATATGAAGAAGTTGAAAAGAATAGAATTTAATTGTAGAAAAATGATCCTTTTAGTTTGATATTTAGTGGTATTGCTCATTGTTGAGTATATTGTTCTGTTTGCTTTGTTTTGTTATGTGCAGAAAATTGTCATAGTGTAATTTTGGTTGCCTACTTGTATTATCACAGATAGGGGGCAGGTATCAATAAGAATTTATTCTTCTTCCTGCTCCTTTTCATGCATGGAAACAGTGTTACTTTAATTGAAAGGAAGGTTGTGTATGGGAATGCATTACTGCTGTACCATGTGTGAAACAATAAAATAAAATAAAAAATATTCCCTTTCAATAAATCCTAGAGACAAGCTTTGAAAACATTCAGGTGGAGGTATATGCCTCGTAGATGTAAGGGGTCATGAGGGCATAAAAAAACATAGACCGATAGAAGGGTGGTGGGGGGTGGGTTTTGCACTCTTTTGCTTAACTATTGTCAGCAACATCCTGTCACCGCCTGGAGTGGTTGACTGGTGGTTGTAGATTCAGAAAGTAGGTACTTATGTTGAACATTTTTCATTTTCAGTGTGTAAGTCACAACAGATGTAAAGTTCCCCTCTTTACACAGTGTTTTGTAGAATACACTTTCCCCTTCCTGCTCTCCTCTTTATTTCTTCTCACTCTGCCGCTGTCTAGTTATGTACTATAATGGATAATCCTTAATATCCCAGGGGTAGCTGTAGCTCAGGATGTAGAGCAGGTTATCTACTAGTTGGAAGGTCGGTGGTTAGATCCCTTGCTGCTCCATGTCAAATAACCTTGAGCAAGATACTAACCCAAGTTGCTCTCCAGTGCATTCATCAGAGTGTGAATGCTAGATAGAAAGCACTCAAGCTTAGAAAACAGTCCTTGTATGAATGGGTGAATGAGGCATGTTGTAAAAAAGTGTTTTAAGTGCTCAGGTAGAAAAACATTATATAAGAACAAGTCCATAACCTCTCCATCATTGGTGGATAGTCACAGGAGCACATTTCAGGAAAAAATCTCCATTGATGCAACACAGGAAGTCATCCCAACTAGCAGTCATCTAACATCACAGCTCCTCCCTATTTACTTATTTACTTTTGCCATATTGGCTCTTGAATGGCCTTAGTTTTTATAGAGTTGCGTATGGTTTTGATATTTTTCCTGTCTTCATATTTTCTATCTTCAGTATTTACTTTTCAGTTGTCTGCAACCAGTTTCCTTTTGGATTAATACAATATTCTGATTGTAACAGAACTGTGTCATTTCATAACTCACATTAAAGTTACCCAACATTCTCGGGATGCACACATTTAGAGGCCATTTTCATTTATGACTATAGCTTTGTAAAGAAAGCACAAGTAGCTAGATGTCATGTTTTTTGCACTTTGAAGGGCTAAAAAACACAAGGATGGGCTACTCTTATTTTTTGGGCCCAAGCTGAGGACACAGTCAGTGTTGATTGTAATATGTCAAATTAATTAATCGGCTCTCTCAGAAGTCCCAGGTGGCCTACATCTGAGTTAAGTTTATTTATTTATTTATTTGAATGACTCAAAAATTCAGATGAGTGGGTTAACAAGTCCAAAAAGGAGTTGTTTTCTAATAAGGTCCTGCTTGTCGCATTTAATGCATCCCATCTCCAGTTGAACTGATTTGGCCATCACATGTAAGTCACCGGTTAACTGAACAGAGCAACTCTGATCACACTGCAGACACATCTGACATCAGGTCTTTAGGATGGTGTCCTTTGTCATTTATACATAATTATGCCAATGTGGATCCAAAATCACACTTCATGGTGTTGGGAAATATAGACTTCTGAAAATAAACCCCAGCAGTTTGTGAAAACAGAATGTCAGGATTTTGTTGTCAGTGAACATGAAATTGTAAACAACATTGTCAGGAGAATGTTTGTTTGTTTTTTTTATTTATGGAAAGAAAGCAGGGAGCATGTTTTGCCAGTTGCCATGTTACCATGGTAACTGGCAAAACATGTTTTGTTTTTTGTTTTTAAAAAACATGTTGTGTCATGAAAAGTTGTGTCCATCTACATGAAACAAGATCAAAGGTTGTGACTGTATCATGACCTGCCATGGTTGTTGACTTATTCCTCGTGCTCCATATTTGGTTTCTGTTTAAAAACAGGTGGCGTGATCAAATGCCAAGTTTTAATACCACAGATTTCTGGAAATACTATACAAACAAGAACTATTAAAGTGTATGTTGTACGGGTTTCATTAACTTGCCACTGCTAGTTTTGATTTGGGGATAAGAGGGGGCAAAAAGAATCAATATTCCAAATTTTGGAAGAATACTGAAGTTTGAAATGCTCTAGGTCACTGCTGATTGGTCAGATGTAATAACGTCGCTGCTACTTTCAGGTGCTCTTACTGTAACAGCATCTTTACAGGTCTACCTAAAAAAATCAGTCAGACAACTACATCTCATTCAGAACTCTGCTGCTCGAGTCCTCACTAAGACCAAAAAAGTGGACCACATCAGTCCAGCTCTGAGGTCTTTATCCGTCAGAGGATAGACTTTAAAGTTCTGATGCTGGTCTATAAAGCTCTGAATGGTTTAGGACGCTGGAGAGATTATATCTCTCGGCTGGCCTGGGAACGCCTTGGTATTCCCCCGGATAAGCTGGAGGAGGTGGCTGGGGAGAGGGAGGTCTGGGCCTCTTTGCTTAGGCTGCTGCCCCCGCGACCCGGCCCCGGACAAAGCGGATGAAGATGGATGGATGGATGGATGGTTTAGGACCAAAATACATCAGTGACCTCCTGACCCAGTATGAACCTTCCAGATCCCTCAGGTCATCTGGATCCGGTCTTTTATCAGTTCCCAGAGTCAGAACCAGACACGGAGAAGCTGCATTCAACTTTTATGCTGAATGTTCTCAGCTGCATTTGAATAAAGCACCAAATCCACACTTTTAAGCTTAAATTTCAAAACTAACATTTTAACTACTGATTTTATCTATTGTTCTGATTTTATCTGCTTTGATTTTATATACTGTTTTGTTTGTTTGTTTGTTAATTAGTTTGTTTGTTTGCTTGTTTTAATCAATTTTAAATCATGCTTTTTATTTGTTTTTGTTTCTAATGTCTCTGTAAAGCACGTTGAATTGTGCTATACAAATAAACTTGCCTTGCCTCCTTTGCAACGAATGGTCAGCACTGCAGGTCAGTGAGCTTTGCTCCAGATGTCCTTTCTGCAACAACTCCAAAGGTAATTTGTGTCTCTCCAACTGGAATCGAACCTTTCACTTGCCAACCAACAGTGTTCACCACTACACTTTTAGTCACATCTGCCAGACAAGTTTAGTATTCAGCTTGTGAGGACCCCTCCCCCAAAGCAATATTAAACTGAACTGAAAAAATCCAAATGTAAATTTCTCATGAACCATTGGGTGACATTTATCAGTACCACTATTTAGAACTTAAAACTGCATTTCTTTGTTGAAATTAAATGTGTCCTCTTTGCAGAAAATCTCAGAGAATTCAAATATAATTGATACATTTTTAGTCCACCATAGTCAGACTGATGTGTATTAATTTCCTTTCCCCCCCCCCAAATAATTTATTTGCCATAAATAGCCACATTTACCATTGCATTAATCAAAAACTAATATACACAGCCAGGAAAAATCAATTGTCTGCCTTGACGTATAAATCATCAAAATGTAACTGCAGCTCTGTTTGAGTGAGCTGCTGCTTTGTAATGGACTTTGCCTGATAAGAGATTTGTGTGCATTTTTGGTAGCCTTGGCTCAGGTGAAGTGACAGGACATCTCTCTATTGAGAGTTAATAGTACCGCTGCCCTGAAAGAGGCTCCTTTTGTCAGCTGAAGGTGAAAACTTTTTATGACATTTCTGGAATTTTTCTGCCAACAAAATTTTTGTGGTGAGGAAAAAATGTTTGATTGAATTTTCAAAATTGTACACGAAACTACAGGTTAGCAGACTTTCTTTTAACATCTGGGTAAACTCGATCTACTGAGGAGGATCATGTGATAAGTTGAAAGCAGAGAAAAGGGTTTGCCAACTACAAAGCTTTGGTCTGTGAATAAAATATCATCAGCTCATTTCCAAGAACAACATGTAACGTTAAGATCTGTCCAATTTGGTTATAAAACAACTGTTTCCAAATCAGACCAAAATCCAAATAATAAGATGTAACATTATGTAATTACTTAGACCAATGTTTCAACTAAGCACCGCTTTCCAATTTACTTAGTAAAATCCACCAGTCTGCCACAATAAAGGAAGTGACTGCTATAATTCTAAAAGCAATGTTGACAGATGCTTATGACTTTATCGAACAGATGAGCTTGTCCCTCTCCCCACACCATCCCACAATTGATTGCCACTGGTGCACTTAAGTAGAACTATAGACAAAAGATTTAAAACTCTTCAAAATAGAGAAAGATGCATGCACAATCAGCATTGTATATGCTCTAGTTGGGCAAGGGTCAGACTGCTGCAGATGTTTAAGTTCCTAAATCAGAAAGAGGACAGGTAAAGCTAAAAAAGAAATTATCCAGAGTAAGAGCTGTAAAAAACAATCTGCAGAACATTCAATCTAAAGTTTCAATCTTTCAATCGTTACAAGGTATTTCACTCACCAAACTAACGTGAGCATTTATCCTGAAAGTGTAGTGAATATAAAATGAAATTATAAAGCCTCCGTCTCTCTTTATCAAGCTGCTAATGAGGATCCATGTAGTGATTTAGCTGAGACAGTAGAGATATTCACCCACTTTTTCAGCAGTACTCCCAGTGAGATTGGATTTGCTTCTGTTGCAAACAAGAGAGATATGATGAGTGGAAGTTTCTGTTCAATCCAATTAAAACTGCGTCAGAGGAAGGACAGGCTGAGGACGTCAAACCATCGTTTGTTAGTAATGGAAGTGTTTTTCTAAAAAAAAAAAAAAAAAGGAAATTAGCTCATCTATCATTTCTGACTCTTTTTGTGTGTGTGTGTGTTTTGTGTTTAAACAGTTTTTGGCCACATTTGCCATAATCCCTGTGTTAACATTAATAGTCCAGAGAGTACTTTAGAGTGAAAGACCAGTTAATCTCATTTAAATCTGCTGATTATAAATACCAGCGTCACAGCTGTGCCTCTCTATCATTTGCATGCCACAGGGATTAGTGTAGGCTGAATGCCACTTCTGACCAAGCTACAGAATCAATCTACCAAACAAAAAAGGTTATTTCACTGTTCCTTTCAATGTGTCTTCTGGCTTCTGCAGAAAATGGTGAAGTCATGCCAGGTTTAGCATATTTGAAGATGTGGAGGCAAAAGCTTGGACCTTACCCTTCAACTTGAATTTAATTTGGGGGGAAAAGGGGGATGAACTTTCAGGGAGCCAAATCAGGCTTGTAGGGCAGTAAGTAATGACGGTGTTTGTGTGGCCAAAAGTCATAATACACATGTAGTAGTGTAGCATGCTCCTGGTCACACGCTTGACCTGATATGGTGCTTGGGTTTGGATGCTATTGACTCACCCAAGGGAAATGGCTGTTAACTGACCCAGCTTTCATAAGTGAAGACTATGGGAGGGTTTCCAGCTATGAAAATTGGTTTGCTTTTCACTGTGTAGGAAGCAAACATCACTTATACTCCTGTATTTTCCCTTTTTTATTATCTCTGGTGGATTTTCTCATAAAAACCAAAGAATCCCAACAAAATAACAGGGGTAAAACATTACAACATCGCTGCCTTAGCTGAGAGTGTTTGCTAGTGCTGCAAATTTCCTTCTAAAAAATTCAAAAGAAAAATACCTGGGATTCCCATGAGGGTATGGGGCTGTTTGGAGCTTTTTGTTTTTGTTTTGTTTGTTTGTTTGTTTTTGCCTCGTGCGATAATCCAACCCTGTATTCAGGCCAAACACTGTGTAAACCTCTGCCTGTCTTGAAGTGGCTGGGGTGCAAGCACACAGGGCTCCAGCAGACATCAAACAATCAAACCCACAGTCATGTGACAAGAGACTTAAACCTTTGTCCAGTTCTCCCACAGTTGAAACATGCAAGCTGTGACCTAAAGCATGAGATCATTCCCTCCTACACATCACAACAAGCCACAGTACAGATATTAGGCTGCACTGTTTAGTATTCACGATAAAAACTTGCTAACAATTACATATTTCTACTGCTAGACTGCCACTTAGTAATAGATGGAACTCTTTTTTTTCCTGTGTGGGAAGGAAGGTAGACTGATGTAAATCAACACAGCGTGCATGAAATATAATGAGCTGACAATAATAAGCAATAATAAAAGGGCACCCAGCTGTGAACTGTCTCTTCAGAATAATGAAACGGAGGCTACCTCTGTCACCGGCACGACTGTCACTGAAACCATGTTGATGATTATCCCATCATATCCTGTGGTACTTCATCAACTGGTTATCTCAAGCGAAAAAGTGAGTCAAAGGTGGCTGACAAAATTATTTTCAGGCGAAATTGAACATGTGCTTCAAAAGCACAAAGACGTGTAACCAATCACGTAGAGATGAACTGACAGTTCATACAGAAGAAGCAAGATTTGTCTTTGTCACATAAAGAATATGGAGATGAACGGCACTTATTTATTTGCTTACTTCCCAGACACTGTGCTTTACATTTTCTGGCAACCACCTCTTTAGCTTTCCTGTATTTGGTTCTTTAAAAAAATACTAATAATATTTAAATTATATATAATAATTATAATTCCTATATATATATTTATTATATATTATATATATATTATATATATTATATATATTTTATATATATTATATATATATATATATATATATATATATATATGTAGTTATTATATTTTGCTCAGAAATATAAACAAAGAGCTCTTTAAAAAAAAAAAAATTATTAAGCGCTCAGTTTAACTTATTGCAATTGTCAAACATTTTCTGACTCAATAATTACTTAATATGGCTCTTGTAATACAAAACATTATATAACCTACTGGTACTGTTATTTCAATTTGTAACATTCAGTGCCTGCAACTTCTCAGTATAATTTGATTAAAATACAAGCGCTGTGTTATGACACTCCATCACAACAGAGTAACTGTTTATGATCTAGTGTGATATAAAGGGCACTGCAGTTAGTTGGAGATGTCTGGATCTGATAATCTGCAACCATCTAATCTGCCTGATTATGTAATTGGTGTCTCTGCAAGTGATAAGGCCATGCTGCACAGTTTATGATTACATTCCAGACAGATAGATTCAACACAACCTTATGTGTACATGCAGGAAGAAAACCTACTGTGAAATATTATATTCATGTTGAAAAAAGGCCAAAGCAACTTCATGTTTAAAAAATAAATCTATTGAAAAAATTAATTCTACATGTTTTTCTGTAGTATTTATGCTGTTTCTTTTATAATATTTTAATAGAACTGGGTTGTCCTTGCAAATAAGCTTGAAATAACTTCAAGCAAGTGTGATTCTCAAATGCACACCAGAACCACTTCTTCAGGGGATTCAGTCATTTTGGTTTATAAGCCTTCATCCATTTCTAGCCTAGCACAGCATGGTGCTAATTCCAAAAGGAAGCATAGGTCCGTGCAGCAAAACATTTTTAATTGGCTAAACTATTTATGCACCATGTACTAAACCTCTCTACTACCTAAAAGTTAGAAAATGATTTGCATTTCACTGAGATAAGTATTTGATCCCGAACCAAAACATGGCCTATAACACAGCAGTAAGATGCTTCTTGTAGTCTGTTACCAGTTGGTTACTCAGGATAGATTATGGCCCACTCCTCTTCACAGGAACTCTTTAAATCCTTTAGGTTTCTTGCCTGCTGTTTGTCAACGGAAAGTTTCATCTCCCTCCACAAATTTTCTACAAAATTGAGGCCTAGAGTTTGGCTACTACATGACCTTAATGTAGTAATGTCTTCTTTAACCACTCCTTTTTTGCCTTGGCAGTATACTTTGGGGCCAGACCTGGGGTGATTGATGGTTATTTTATATTTCTTCAGTTTCCATATATTAAGGTCAACAGCTGTCTTCTTACCAACTTTCTTGCTGATGGTTGTGTAGCCCATTCCACCTTTGTGTAGGCTCACAATCTTATCCCTGATGTCCCTTGACAGCTCTTTGGTCTTACCCATGGTAGTGGGCGGTGTGGAGTGGAAGAAATAGATTTTGCAGACAGGTGTTATGTGAGCTGAGATCAGTAGTACAGGGAATTGACTGATTATAATCTGTGTACCGCATTTCTCTCCCACTGTAACATCTTTTTATACTTTCTAATTTCACTCCTCAAAAGTGAATCACAAACTTTTTGGACAAGCTATGCCATCACAGCAGACCATATTATTTTTATTTTATTCAATTAAAATGCTTCAAATGATACCAGCAGTACAAATATAGTGGAAAGGTTCAGTTCAGTGACTTTAATTAGAGTAGGGGAGGGCTAGCAGATGATATATCCAAATGAATAAAAATTTCCAAAAGACTTCTAAATAGCCTTCAAGTCTGCTGGCTGTTTGATAATAAACAAGATAAAGGTGTCACTTTTCATACTGGAGGAACTATTTCTTTACACTTTTGGGGGCCAACTTTAAGCGGCAGTTAAAACTGTTTTTTGGTACTTCTCCACTGATGAGGTAGTCACCTAGTGGTAACATGTATGAAACTAAAAATCCCTGATAAAAGTGTTTTCAGTGTTTTCAGTGTAATGTAACTGAAACTGTGTGGAGCCACACTTAATTCCTGCAGCATACCATCCTCCAAAAGATGAGATCAAGTAATCCACTATGAAAACTCTGCTACTGACTTGAGTGAGTGTGTTTGCAGCCGTCAGCTCATTACATATTCATGGCCGTCATTTTGTAATATTCCGTTCGAATGCTCCAAATACTGTTTGCTTCTCAAAGAGGCCAAGACTGGTAATCTGTTTTTCTCTCTGTAATAATGCCTGTGTTAATAATTCATGAATTAATCACCACATGTGAATATGGAGAAAGTAAACTACACAGTAACAGTGAGCTAAAGCTTCTCAGGAAAGAGACAAAAAAAACTTTCAATGAAGGAAAAATACTGAGACATCCCAATCTGTTTCGGACATTATTTCATTTATGTTACATAAGCAAAGGAAAGTACATTAGGAGACAACACAAAACCACACTGCCACCAAACAGAGAGACGCAGCAGTTTTAGAAATATCAGCAACTCAAAACACTGAAATACCTTACATGTCCCATGTAACATGGTGGAAGGTCCATTTAATGGCTTTTGTAACAGTCCCAGCTCTGGTGAAAGGAGACTTATATGCAGCAAAGTGTAAATAAAGATCTAATAAAAACCATCTCAGTACTAAATTGCATGAAATTACTCAACAAATCCTTAATACTCTGTATCAAATCCTCTAATAGCCTACTGGTTTGGAAATTGGGTCAGGAAAAAATGCTTACCCTCCTTCTTCAACCAAATTGAAGTTGGAAAAAAAATCCTGCTACAGTATCTGCAAACATAGTTGACAAAACATCAAAAGCATCATCCAGGTAAGGAAATTCCAAAAAGTTGATTCTGCTTATCTGGACGTAGCGTTTTCATCTAAGTGACTTCTTCAGTCTCAGCTGACTGCAGGTTTCCGCAACCTTATAAACAGTGCATGTGCATTATGAATGAAACTAGCACAACTGACGAACAATGGGCCGTGATATCAGTTTCTTGATCACAAATGATCAACAACCACTGATCAAAGACCATTGATTAATGACAATTGACAAAGGGCCACGAGTAACAATTTACAGAGTTCAGGAAATGCTGCAATCACAGCATTGTAAGATGGGGAAAGATGTACCCTTAGGTCCCCTCCTCGATTCAGAGATGGCCTTTACTTTTTCACATAAATGGCCTCCTCGACTCCCTGATCAAACCAGCGTTCCTCCCTGTCCAGGATGTGTACATCCTCGTCATTGAAAGAGTGTTCATGGCCTGTAGATAGGCTAAGGAGTCTTGGTCTGACGAGTTAGCTCTTCTGTGTTTTGCATTTCACTTATCCACAGGTTGTCTGGTTTCCCCAATGTATAAATCATGGCACTCCTCCTGGCACTTGACAGCGTACACTATATTACTCTGTTTGTGTCGGGGAACAGGATCCTTGGAGTGGACCAATTTTTGGTGCAGCAGGTTTTGGGGTTTGAAAGCCATGGAGATGCTGTGTTTATAGGAAATGCATCTCAGCTGTTCTGATACTTCTGACACAACAGATCACTAAGGGCTTTTGCTTAAGCAGCAGTTGTCCTTATTCTCTCCTGGATTGACCTGGATTTCACAAATGTCCAACTGGGATAATCACATTTACTCAGGGCCTTCTTGACATGATGTTCTTCTGCTTCCCTGGCCGCTGTATCTGTGGGGCTGGCGTTGTAGCGTCCTGAGTATGCCCAGCATACTCCAGTGGATGATGAGAGTCATGGTAAAATGGACTGATTCTTATATAGCGTTTCTACTCTCCCAGAGTACTCAAAGCGCTGTATACAACATGCCACATTCACCCAATCACACCCATTCTCACAAGCACTGACTCTAAACCGAGTGCTTTTCTAACGACATTCACACACATTCACACTCCGATGGATGCATCGGAGGTAGTATCTTGCCCAAGGATACTTGGCATGCAGACTAGAGGAGCCAGAACCACCAACGTTCCGATCAGTAGGTGACCTGCTCCACCTCCTGAGCTACAGCCACCCCGGAACCTTAAATAATTAGTCAACCCCAAGGATCAGGTCCCCCAGCACAAACAGAGTAATATAGTGTACGTTGTTAAGTGCCACAGGATTGCCATGATTTATACATCAGCGAACCTAAACAATCTCTGGCTAAGCAAATGGCACCACACGGTATAGCTAACTCGCCAGGCCGGCACTCTGCAGTGTATTCACACCTACAGACAAGTGGACACTCTTTCAGTGATGAGGATGTACACACCTGGACATTGAAGGCCATTTATGTGAAAAGGGAAAGACCATCTCTGAATCGAGGAGGGGGCCTAAGGATACATCTTTTCCCATCTTACAATGCTATGATTGCAGAAATTCCCCAACTCTCTGTGAATGGGTCAGTGGTTGCTGATCAATGGTCATGACACTTTGCATATTAATGATCAAGGAACTGACCTCACAGCCCATAATCCCTTTAGTGTGCTAGTCTCAGTTATTATGCAAATGTACTGTTTGTGAGGTTGGGGAAACCTGCAGTCAGCTGGGACTAAAGAAGTCACTTGGATGAGTGACAAAACTTTTGACCCAATGTAAACACTACGTCCAGTTGAACAGAATGAACTTTTTGGGATTCCCCCTTTGAACAAACAAAACAAAATGAAAAAAAAAAAAAACAGGGATAGTAATCATCACCAAACAATTCAGTGGTTCTGCAAAATGTTCCTGAATTGGTTCTGTTAGTTACATAAAAAAAACACACACATCCATACAAGCAAAAAGCTTAGCTTTTTTTAAGCACTCTGTGGTTTTTTTTCATTTCTCTTTGTAATTGATTTACCGGCACATCTTCCTCTCCATTGGGACATCTGAATCATTAAAGTGCAGTCGTGCTTATTTCCATACCCATTACTGACATACTAGTAGTGGCCTAATAAACATGCTAATTCTTGGCTTGTAGCTAACACATTCCGCCACACACACACACACACACACACACACACACACACACACACACACACACACACAC
>NW_024582516.1:491007-515106 GCF_018398535.1 Haplochromis burtoni | reverse complement strand
ACACACACACACACACACACACACACACACACACACACAAATATACACATCTGAATACACGCAAATAAAGGGTTTAATTTCAAATGCAATTAATTACATAAAGACACATACTTGCAAACACATTACAATGTGCTATAAACCATTTAGCAAATCTGTATATACAGCTAGTAACTGCTAAATAATGGGGGCTCAAATCAAAGTGTTGTCGATGTATCCGTTCCAAATGCACTGTTGTTAAAACCAAGCATAAGTCTGTCCACAAAAACAACCATTATGTAAGCAGAGCCCCCATCACATCGTGATTAAACATTTAGTAAAAGCGAATATCCACTTTTTCTAAAACAGCAGGCTTCTTGTTTTGTAATCTTCCTCTCCACATTGGCACTGCGTGGGTCATGTTCTGACCATACATCCCTGACCATTTCTGCAGAATTAGGTAGAATTATCCATCTTCCAGTGTGAAAGAAATACATGGTCCTTAATGGTAAACTTTAGGCAGAGGTAAGTGAGCTTTAATGCAACATTTGTGCTCTTGTGTACAATGGATGTGATTATGTCGGGTACATCCTAATGGCAGAAGTGTGTGGTTTTAACACATAGCACTCTGTGTAGCCCTAATCTTCAAATCTGTCTTCTGATTTGTACACAGAGCCTCTATCCCTGTTTGCTGACCTCACACAGCAATGATAACCTGTTCTGGGATTAAAGCATCCCAGCTTGTATTTAAAACTCCCACTGCGGTCCCACTGCAATCGTTCTTTCCAGCTATTAAGAGGATTTGTTTCTTAATTGGAGACCTGTTCTCCCGCTCGTTTGCGCCTTCTTGTTTCTCTGAGCATTCACCTCCTGTTGTCTCTGTTTTTATTCCCTATAGTGAGCCACCAGAATCAGTTTAGGTTTGAGGCTGACAGCAGTAGGAGTTTGGGAAACCACACAGTCTCTTTTTGTTGGAGATTGAGCCACGTGATTGGCTTCCTGCGAGGACTCATGAATGGAGTGGGGTGTGGGCAAGGCTGTGGATGGAGCGGCGGCAAACACCTGGGGTTCCTTCTCATGGCGGTTGGAGCGGAATGTCTTAGTCACCCGAGAAAACGTCTTTAAGGTGGAGCTCTGCTCAGGGATGGAGCAGCTGAAGAATGCCGTGAAACACCTGTAAAACTACACAAAAACACACAGACACACACAGGATTAGCCGCAGAGTGGTAATGAGTTTGTTAATGGCTGAAATCTGTAGATTTGGGTGTTTGGTTAGGAGGTAAAAGAGGTGAACGTGACTGCAGGTGACTTTTGACTTGATGAATATTAAGATCTCTGATCACCTTTTCACCTCACCAGATAAAGCTTGTAACCTCTTACCAGAAAGAAGGCCAACTTTTTCTAAGCACATTTTGCAATATGTGTAATAACATGATTGAAACTATATGTGTAATATATTGAATAAATGTTTTAATCAAATGCCACTACTCAAAGCTTAATAAAAAGGATATCGAAGAATAAACATGATATAAACATGATATAAAAATGATATAATTCCCACAAGAGACAAAACAAGACTTGTTTCAGTAGTTTGCAGTAAAATTTAAGAATAATTTAAGCTGCTTTAGACTGAATAGAACTGTGGTACATCTACACACTGCTTTGCAACCCACCTCAATGCCAACTCACCCTTTCATGACTAAATAATTCAGTTTCACCTCTGTCACTGATGCTTGCTTTTTTGTGTTGAATACAGAATACTGAAGTTCAGAATAACCATCTTATTTTGACTTCCAGTGGTAAAATCCTAATGCATGCTGTAATGACATAGTACTATGAGTAGAAACAGAAGCAGGTAAAGTGTTGACTGTAGCTACAGTATCAGTGAACGTGTAGACTTAGAAATAGTATTCTAGAAGTGATGATATGTAATTCTGTATGTAAGCAGTTCCCCAGACTTCTTGAAGGAGACTCAAAGCTCTTCTTTGCATGTTGACTGCTTTTGTTTTGCTGTTCTTCTGTTCTCTGTCAAGGTGATCCCACAACACCTCAATAATGTTAAGGTTTGGGCTCTGAGAAATGACTGACAGCGTTCCATTACGTTTGCGTGTGTTTTATGCTGCTGCACATCAGATGCTTTCCGCATGGTTTTGCATGGTGGATGGTGCTTTTCTGCAATCATAATTGACTTGACTCTGGACAAGATGTTGATGAGGAATTGAACCACATATCAGACCAAATGCCACTGATCTTCAGTCCAGTTTGTGTGTAATTTGGCATACTTCAGCCTTTTCTCACTGTTTCCCTTCCTTAAGAATGCGTTTTTGACAGCCATCCTTCCACTGAGTCCATTTCTGATGAGGGTTGAGCAAACAACAGATGGATCGACTCAAAGGGCAGCTGTATCTCTCAGGCCCTGAGTCAGGTCTTTGCTGTATTTTTTCCCCTTTTTCTTAAGGACGTGCCTTTCAGATACATTTATTTTGCTGTAAATAATTCTTTAGGATATCAGTACACACAGCACACCGTTCTGTGATATATCGTGTTTTCAGCTAAAGCTCTTTGGGAATCCCTTTGTTGGATCAAAAGTGCTGTTTCATGCCTGTCTGACTGTTACCTTTTGTAATTTTTAGACAGATCACTAATAACGATGTGATTGAAGATCCTGAACTGAAAATGAGTGAAAAATCAGACAACATCCAAAGAAAAACTAGGAAAAGAGATTCAAAAAGGATGGACAAGTTTTGCACAGTACTGTAAATCCTGTACTTACTAGTAGTAGTAATAGTATTTAACTGAGGTTAAAAAGTGAAACAGACAGCACAGCAGAAAGACTGGAAAACAATGGAGAAAAAAAGTAATAGTAATCATTCAGCAATAACAGCAAACACTGAAAATACTGATAAGAATAGATGTTTCTCTCCAGTGTTCATAACTTTGCTATATTTCAGATATTTGTTAACAGAAGTGTATTAATGTAAGGAATAAGAGACAGCAACAAAATGACCAAGAGATCAGAACTAACTGGATGTTGCACAAACAGAAATACCATATAATGATAATCATAGTGAAGTCATTGAAAAATAAGAGGAGGTTTGCAATTACACACTTTCAAGTTTTCTGTCTTCTGCATGTTTTGAGTCCGGCAGGCATCCCCTGGATAAACGTAGTGTACTTAGTATACTCCCCAGTTCCACATGTATACTTAAAGTCTACTACATTTCCCCAGGGTGCTGCAGATCAAACAAGCGTGCTGCATGAAACACGACACCTCGGCATGCAGTTTCCTCCAGCATGTTAGCACCCTTTGAAAATGTAGACACCCACTTATTGATATGACAAATGAGACCAGTTTGTAGTGCTTTTTAACTAAGACACTTGAGCAATTGGCTGATAATTCCTCATATGAGCCAATTAATTTCTGTTACCCTGAGGAAATTATGCAGCTTTCAAAATTAGCTGTGTGCTTTAAATCTGCTCGTCTCAAATCCCAGTGTGTTAATCAACTAGAGAGATGTGCCTGGGGGAGAAAAAAAAGAAAATGTTGGTTTGAAAGTAAAACCGCAGAGAAAAAAGAAAAGGAGAGAAGTGGGAAGGAGAAATTGGGGAGGAAGGAGGGCGAGCTGACGTCAGGTGGGATTACAGCTGAGATCAGACACAGACTGGGATCTTATGATGAACTGATGAGTGACCAAATCCTCACCTGCCACTCCAAACCTGTGGGAGTGATTAACACAAATGAACATGTGATACCACCTTGATGTGAAGTGTGGTCTTTAATGCAAGAGACTGGGGTTGGTGGGTGGGAGCGATGATGTGAGGGTTTCACAGTTGGTGGTGTGTTTTTCATCTTCGATGGGCGTCTGCAGCTTTTCTTTGCAGTGCAGTGTTGAAAACAAAAGCCAGGCTCATTCAAGGGATTTACTTTATTTTTCAGACGTATGAAATAACACCTGGCAGTGTTAATAAACATGCTCAATATCATCATTTCTATTGTGCAGAAGTTCTGGTGGTATACAGCAAATAGGAGTTTGCAAAAGGTAAATAAATAGACAGTCGTTTTATTATTTCAAGACAAACTGGAAAATCTACTAAACCTCTAGAGTTTGTGCTGTGCTGGAAAGGTGTTCACAAGAATAGAGCCCACATTTATGATTCCAAGAGGAACTTATTTATTAACTTATTTCAGTCATGTATACTGTTAAAACCTCTGATGCTCGTATTAATGTGGCCAGAGTTTCAAATAATGAAGTAAAAATGCAAATAAACCCTATAACTCCAAAACTTTAAATACTCCAAACACTATGCTTCGGGCACTTTTTCCTGAAGAGATATGTGGCCCTCACAGCACACCAGAAAACATTAGTAAAAACTGGCATTAGTAATACTAATCCATACATTGAAACACTTAAAAGGAAAGATTTTCTGCTGAATAAGTACTTTTAATTATTTATGTACAGTTGGCCAGTCATACATTTTATCTGTAGGTGTTTTTACATTGTTTTATTGCTCAATGAATAGTTCTACAAAAGAAAAAGAAAATACCTCCAACACACGACATTGGCAGCTAATGTTAAACATTTTGCAGCTCACTATATAGGAAATACTATTTTACAATTCCTCAGCCAGGAAGCAACGCTAAAAGATGAAGACGTCCATACAGAGTGCAGCAAGATGCAGGCAGTGAGCACACAAAAAGAATAAAATGCATGTTGTACAAAATCATGAAAAGGTCCGATTTACCTTGGTATACTGTGGAGGAAGTTTTTTTTGTGTGTGTGATTGCCCTATTCACAAAATGTTGTTGTCTCCACTAAACTATGACATCATTGTGGATATTAAAAGCAATAAAAACGCTTGGAAAAAACAGACCTGCTTGTGTGGTAGCCTGCTTACATGCGGATGGTGGTTACATTGATTTCTTTATTTGATTTCTCTCAGCTTTGGTAACTCTGGTGAAATGGACTGCATCACAAAGAGAGACTGAAAATGTGGCTGTGTGGCCAGTCTTCTGGAAACAGACACAAGTGATCAGTGCTGCATGTGTCCAGTTGTTTCATATCTACATGATTTCACCTCTGCGCTGCGGTCGGCCCTCGTGAACTGTCTTTATGTGTAGTTTCTGTGTTCGTTCATCTCCTGTGTCTCCCCAGTCAGTCATGTCTCCTTGTCAAGTCCGCGTCTCCATGTCTGTCTCCTGTTTCCTGCTTTATTTTGATAGTCCCTCTCCTATGTGTGGTGTATTCTGCTTTGCTTCCTTTGTCTCTTTATGTTTAATTAGTCCCAGCTGTGTTTCCCTCATCCTCGTTGCTCCCTGTGCTTTCCTTTGCTCTTTGTTGTGTCTCCTCCATATTCCTAGTTATCCTCACTCCTAGTTTAAAGTTCCTAGTTTCCCAGTGTTTTAGTTCCCTCGTGAACCTTGCAAATGGTTTCTGAAGTACAAACACAGATGGCCTATTAAAGTAAATTCAGTACATAATGTCAGATAAAAAATATGTAACAGCCTCCAGCCTGAATTTGTTAAAAAAAAAACATCAAAGAGCTGTGTGCAAAGTTATATTCAGTTACATCATCGTTAGCTATAGAACAAAGGAAGCTCCCTGAAGATTGTTTCTAATGTAACTGAAATAAGACTGAAGTCCACTGTATTTTTGTCCATTATATGATAAGTTAAGAGTGTGGTAAGGTGGATAAAAATTGAATTTTTGATGCGTTTGCCTTGAAAGACGATTATAAGAAGAGCGTGCCCATATGGAAAAGAA
Source organism: Haplochromis burtoni (assembly GCF_018398535.1). NCBI lineage: Eukaryota > Metazoa > Chordata > Actinopteri > Cichliformes > Cichlidae > Haplochromis > Haplochromis burtoni. Next base: position 509,368 of record NW_024582516.1, on the reverse strand, counting down.
ATAGTAAAACCTTATAAAAGACTTGCATAAGATGTGGCCTACTTCATATAGTGAATATAAGGCTTATATGATTTACTCATGAAAGTGGCCACTTTCTCATTACTTTCATATATTATTTTAGTAAAACATACAAGTTTCATTTATATAATTTTTCAGGGGATCTTATATCTGTTTTCACTCTTGTGTGCTTTTCATACAAGTTTCACACAAGACAGATACAAACTTTATACGATTTATATATATCTTTTCCATATGGGTGGGGCTGCTTTTGTTTGGTGAGCCTACAACAGAAGACAGTAAAGCTCTTTGTTTGTAATGTAAGAAGTGGGGTTTTTTTCTTATTATAATTGTGGGCTGAGTACTTTTATGCGCTTGACACAATTAACTAACCACAGTGTGGCAACTCTAAATCAGCAATATTAAGATTTCTTCTTAACTGAAAGCACATGTGCTTTTAGCATCAAATCAAGCCAAAATCATGTCTGTTAAGTTTTTAAAAAGAAATTGGTTAAATATACCGCTGCTTTAATGTGTAATCAACTGAATATTGTAGCTAATGAAGATGAGGCTTTTTTTGGAAATGTTTGATTTCAGGGCATGAGAAGTAACCACAATGTAACAGCCAATAAAAAGAATTTCAAACACATAATGAAACATCACGTTACACATGGAATGTCTTAAGAGAAATCCTCGAGGCAGGTTTGTCTGTTTTGTGACTGATAAATAGCTAGTGACCATCGCTTTTGACTAACAGATTTTATCTCGCTCTGAATTGGAGATTGCTATACATGCATTTATTTCGTCACGCTTGGATTATTGTAATTCACTGTTTATGTGTCTAAGCAAAGGTTCTCTGGATCGTCTGCAGGTTGTGCAAAACGCTGCAGCTAGACTTTTGACAAAATCCTCCAAGTACTCACATGTGACACCGTTGTTATCTCAGTTACACTGGCTCCCTGTTAAATTTAGAGTCAATTTTAAGATCCTGGTCTTGACCTACAGAGCTGTGCAAGGACTGGCACCAGTCTACATCTTTGATCTGCTACAGCCCTATGTCCCTAGCAGGTCTTTGAGGTCATCTGATCAGGGCTTACTTGCTTTAAAAAATACTAAGAGGAGGACTAGAGGTGACAGAGCTTTTGCCACTGTGGCCCCGAGACTGTGGAACTTTCTCCCCCAAACATTAAGAACTGCGGACTCAGTAGCTGTTTTTAAAAAACAACTCAAAACTCACCTTTTTAAAACTGCTTTTGGTTAATTTTTTGCCTGTTTTATTTTCTCTTTTTATGACTTGTAATCTTATGTGCAGCACTTTGTGATTCTGTCTTGAAAGGTGCTATATAAATAAAAATGTATTTATTTATTTATTTAAGGTGGTGAAGGCTGAAATATTGAGAGCTTCAAAATCAAGATGGTTGCCAATGACGATAGCTTAACACATCACTCTACGGATATAACAGATATTTATAAAAAAAAACCTGATGATGATTCATTCAACATTCTCAGTAATCCTGTAAGGTCAAATTGTTCATGAGTCATGAGCCACTCAGTCCAGTGTTTTGCAGCACAAAATATTTGGTGGAGAATTCAGGGGAGAGTCCAAACATACACCATCCTCTCCAAAATAAACAAGCTACCAAGCAGCTGGTCTCTTTGGGATGGAACTGGCCTTGGGCTCCACATTTATAGTTCAACTAGGGGCATCAATTATATTAAAACATCATAATTTCTCATTTGATAGCATTTGGCACTGGAGTAAAAAGCATTTTTTCTTACACACGGTGAATTTGAATTATAAGGAAGAATAGAATATAATTATTTTAAATTCCTATACATTGTACTTAATTTCAATATTTAGTTGAAATATTGAAAAAAAAAAAACATACAGCGGGTAGGAAATATGCACTTGCTTAGATGAAATGTAACAGAAATATAAAAGATAGTGTTAAACAGGCAACATGTAAAAAGTAAATAAGATGCTCATTACATTGTCTGTATAAACTGGGCTGGAAAAAGTAGCAGCTGAGGTCCGGGTCGTGAATCTGCACAGCGCTTAAAGTCTTCAACTCGCCTCAACACATTGCTGCCATAGTTATGGGCTGGGAGGAACTGAAGACTGAAAGCGCCACACAGTGCGGCCTCCCACATGGCCTCCCGAGAGCTTATCCGAAGTCCTGAAAGTTCAGTCAGTTGCTTAATCATCACATACAAACCCTAAAAACTTTACCGTCGTAATAAGTCAGCCATCAAAGACGGTTTAAATGTCTCACGAGCTCAAAAGTGACAACTTTAGCACCTGAACGACAGGCAGAGGCAGCAGATAAAAACAGACAGAGGCAGATAAAAGACTGTTTGCGTGAACGTATGAGAGAGAGGAAAAAAGGAAAAGGTCACCACGGCACTGTGTCGCTCCCTGATAGTAACATGCTAATCAAAATCAAAGCCACGCTACCTTTGCAAGATTAAAAAGAACTTCATCCTTTACTCCTCCTGCCCATCACCTTTCTCTTTCCCACCTTTCCTTCATCTTAATGTCTTGTATACTTTTCCAACTTCTACTATATTTCTGACATTTCTTCTTCACTGCCAGTCTAACAAATTTTCATTTCATTCCTTCTTTCTTGAAAAAAGTTTCTTCATTTTCCTCCCCTCTTTTAACATCCATCCTCCAGCCTTTACGTCCAGCTTCCTCATTACAGTTATTTCTCCTGTCCTCCCTTCCTCACCTTGGATTTTTTTTCTGTTTTCCCCTTTTCCTGTGTCATCTTCCATTTCCTTCTGTAATTTTTTTACCTGCCTTCTTTTACTCTTTCATCCTTAATCTAACCTTGCATATTTTTTCTTTCTCCTGCTCAAGTTTTGCTTTTTCCTCCACCCAATCAACACGTTTGAATACCTCATATTCCCCTCATTTTTTCTTATGATTCATCGAGATGTCACAAGGTATTAAAAAGCAATAATTTTGCTGAGCTCTGGAGGTCACCGCTCATGAAAATGTAACACGGGGCATCTGAATCCTGTCAAAAACCATCCTGCCGTGACAGATTAACACATTAAAAAAAAACGCCTTGCGTCACTATACAAAGTACCATCGGAAAACATCAAACGATAGCTGAATTTAAAAATGCATATATCACAGATGACAGGATATGACGGAAAGAAAATTTTGCAAGAATACAAATGGATGAGATACGTTACGTTGATTTTGATGTAATTTGGCTGTTTTTCTGAGCTTGTTTTTTGAGTAAAAAAGGAGAAAAATATGTTTTAAAATTTAAATTACTGTGAGAAACTACTGAGTGGTTGTTAGGACTGTCATCACTCCTCCTGCTCAGCACTTTATTAGAAGGTTCCACTCTTGAAAAGAAATTGGCAAGAACAGCGTGAATCCAAAGACACAACTGGCTTTGTGTCAGCAGTTTGCACTCTTCCTGGTGTTGCTGTGAAGGTGTGAGGAAAGTTTTCTTGGCAGAATTTGTGCCCCTTAACACCAGTGATTTGAATACCACAATGTGAATGTCACTGCTGATTATACACAGCATTATTATGCTGGCTTGCTGCAGCATAATAATGCACCATATTACAAAGGAAAAATCCATCCATCCATTCCGCTTTTCCTTTTCAGGGTCATGGGGGTCGCTGGAGCCTATCCCAGCTGTCATAGGGCGAGAGGCAGGGTACACCCTGGACAGGTCGCCAGTCTGTCGCAGGGCTAACACACAGGGACAGACAACCATTCGCACTCACATTCACTCCTGCATTCACACCTATGAGCAATTTGGATTAATCAATTAACCTATCCCCACTATGGAAAAATCCAGTTTGGCTAAAATAACAGGTATCTGGCTTCTCTAGTCACCCAGACAGTTCTCACTCCCAAGATGTATGCTGAGATTTTGTCAAAGCCACGGGTATAAAGATATGTATAACATCAGATGTTGTAAACGCTTGTATCCATTCTTCCTACTATATGCCATTTTTCTTGGGAAACAATCCAGGTAGTAAAAATGATTAAAATGGGGAAATGAGTGCACCTGAAAGGTGGGAACAACCAATGTTTCAGTTAAGTCTCTCTCCATTTGTTTGTACATCCATTTGTTTTGTTTTGTCATTCTCACACCCCACTGTATTTTGGTTTAAACAGAACTGAATAAATAAACTTTTTTTCTTTTTTTTGAGTTACAGGGAGGCTGGAGCCTATCCAGGCTGTCTGTCGCTGCCTCTTAAGTTCCAAAACAGAAAAATAGTCCACGAAAAGGCCGTGGGTGGCAACAGGTGGTTTGTTTCAGAACACACTTCTGACTTCTTTGAAAATATATGGCGTTTATTTCGTGGTAAAATACAAAGAAAAAAATCAACCCAATAATGTCTTACAACTTAAACATAAACGAAAGTTAATTTGATTATATTTCAAAAAGTGGTCAACAAATCATTTTAAACCCTCGTCCCAACTGACATTTGTTAAACAAAAAAAAAAAAAAACATTTCCACCACACCCCCTAGTGTGCTCTTAATCCCTTAATTAATGGGAGGGTCCAAAAGTTACCAAACTAACCACTTTTCCAAAACTTTCCCAAAAGTAAAATTAATTACAGACTGACAAAGCAAACTATGATATTCTTATTGTATTAAAGAAAAATCAAAAATGGATACAAATTATGTTTCATTAAATTCAACAAAAATGGCCACAACACTGTCCTAGGGTAAGAGACCAGGCGCATACTTACAAGTCACTAGTGGCTGGGCTAATGCAGAGTGATGGACAGCCACTTACACCCACATGTACACGTACAGCCAAATTAGACCAGAGCCATACTGATATATCAGTCATATGTGTCAATATTTATACCAGCTGATGAATGAAACTTCAATAAGTAAAGCGGAGGGAGCAGAAACACCCTTCACGCATGTTTTGAGTTTTGACACTGCATAGTTTGTCCACTAGAGGGCACTCTGCTCAGATGGGCTGGTTGTTGCAGGGCGTAAAAGACTAATTCATAACTTGCTCTGAGAATTATAAACAAGATTATTTTTAAGCTTCATTGTCATCAGTTTTGTGAGGATGAGTAAATAACTATACATAACAAATGTTTGGGAAATATGTTTTGTGTGTCTGAAAGCAAATAAATATAAAAAAAAATACTCGATATTGTCTGGTATCAGTCTAAAAACTCCCACATTGGTCGGGCTCTAATTTAGAATCCCCATAAACCTAACAAGCATGTCGTAGTACTCTAGGAGAAGGCTGGAGCGCTTGGGGAAACTTCTACAGGAAACTCTACACAGAAAGACACCCCTCCCACCCCCCGACCAGTTCGCAGATCTGAACCAAGTGCTGAGGCAAGAGTACTGATCACCGCATCACTTATGTTTTTCCCTTACTCAGTAAGGCAGGAAGATGAGTCCCAGGTGGACTCTTGCTTTAGATGTCAAATGCCCAGCATCCACCTGACATGACCTCCTCAGGAGAGGTTGTCAGGAGAGAAGTCTGACTGGAATGGTACACCTGTCAATCTACAATTCAGGTGTCCTAAGATGAACTCAGAAAGGACACGAACCTCCCCTGAAGAACAAGAAGGGCAAAAACTTGCTTGCTCTTGATTTCCAGTATGAATATGAATGAATGAATATGAATGCAGTGGATAAATCTGCAGAAATTATGCGATGCAATCATGTCTACATGGGGCAGAAGCTCAAAGGAATCTTTCTAATGACTTGTTGAGGTAAAAAAGAAAAAAGAAAGTAGATTTTACCCAGTATCATTGTTTAGATGAACTTTTGACAACTGTGATAAGGTTTTAAGGTTTACTGACATAACAGGAGAAACCATCGTTTTTTTTCTCACTGTATTAAAAATAATTGCGTAAAGCCATCCTCTGTGTGCTGATCTGATTTGTTTGCAGTCATTAAATTAATCTGCTAATGACTGCTTTAAAGATTTATCTACAGTGAAATTGCTAAAAAGCACCTTGAAGTTTGATCTGCTGTCATTTAGGAACAGCAGTAACATCAACTAGATTTTCCATCGTCCGTAAATGTCACTGATGTGTATCACAACTGAACAGGGGGGCGAGGTGGGGGTGTTTTATGACTTTGACACCGTTAGAGTAATGTCAGCTCTGTCTTTGTCTGCGCTGCGTCTTCATGTGTGTTCTAGCTGAATATGTAAAGAAAGAGACAGCAGAGGGTGAGAGGACGTCTGCTTGCTTTCTCCACAAGTGTAAATCCTATATTTCTTTAGTCACTGGATTTTTGCATAGAAACCTTTTGATACTCTGACAATTGAATGTTCTCATTTTTTTTCCCAAGCAGCATATTAATGGACAGAGCATCAGTCCTTACTGTTTGCAAGCATACATCACTGTAAATCACTGCATTTCACCTGCTTTGGTACTAACGAAAGTGAAAACGGGTGCACTGGAGAGGCAACAAACAGGCGACTCCCAAAAAGTGATTTTTCTAAAGAACAGCACAACAGAGAGGCCTCCCAGTGGCGTCCGCTCTGTTCACAAATAAGAGCAAAAATGAGATGTAAGAACATTTTGTCCAATTTAAATACAGCACTGTTTTGTTCTCTAACAGATCATTATGAGCCTTTGGTAGGGACAGTGGCTGATATTCAGATTATTAACAAGAAAATATTTAACTTTTATTGTTGCCTCTGGTTGAGAAGTTTATGGATTTAATTGGAGTCAGAGCTGATACAAATGGCTTCTGGCAACGCTCAGTTAAATCAGCAAATCCACTGAACAATCAGCTGCTATGTAATATTTTTGTTTAGCTAAAAAAAAAATATCAAGGAGAGATAAAAAGATAATAGATTATTTTGCCTTGAAGATGGAGCGAGTGATGTTTTGCTCATATAAAGCCACAATTCTAAAGCCTGCATATGGCAGTTCAAAGATGAGTTTCTTTGAATGTCAGTGGAAGATGCAAACAAAGATGACGCTGCCTTGACGGTCGGCATGTAGAACGCAAAACTGAGAAAATGAATGTCCTTGAGAACTGTGCAACAAAAAAAACAAAAACAAAATGACAATTGACTGCACTCCTAGAAAAGTTGCAAAGAAGCATTAACAGTGCAGTAAACCTCAAACAACCAGCAGTGAGCAACTGCAATATAAGGTTGAACCAGTCTTAATAACTACACCCAGTCAGCCATCAAGACAGGCTGAACTCTCTCTATTTTAAGCATTCTTTAAGCTATCTCAATACAAAACATCCACCCTCCATCTGTCATTCATATTTTAGGAAAACCCATAAATTTACCAATAGCCTCAGAATAACAACGGTATGATCTTTGGAGAAGGTCAGAAGGATGTAGTGTCCTTTACATGCCTTTTATTATGTTTGCACTGTGTGTTTCTTTCTAAGATATCATTGATTTTTAAAGTTGTCCCTGTCAAACAAAGCACCTCTCTGTTCTTGTTCTCATGCCGCGTAGTGCTCATGCATTGAAAATGTCTGCAAATCCTCAGATTGTGGTAGTATATGTGCATTGTTAAGTGAATGCAAGTCAGCTGGTTGGAGTTTGAGGGTGCAGCTGTCTCTGGAACCGGCTGGCCATTAGTGATAATGTTTTCCCCTACTACTCACCAACGTTGCTTCTGGAATGACCTAAGAGAAGCTCCTCAGGGACATTGTGAGTGGAGTTAATTACACCATCAAGTATTATATCAGATTAAACTTGCAAACCATGTGACAGACTAGAAGAAGACTCAATCTCACTGTTTAAAAAGGTTCTTACTCAATTTATTACCCTCTAAATGTTAAATGTATACATCTCTTTTACTCTGTGTAAATGACATTAAGCCAGTGCTGTGAGAAAGTTTTTGCCCCTTTCTTGGTTTTGAAAACACCTAAATTTTATGGTTCCAGCTTTTAAATGTAATGTAATGTAAACGATCTCGTCTGCCTTTCAGTAATTTTGATAAATCTAGAAATTTGCGCTGTTGGTTGAACCAAGCAAACATTGAAAAGGTGTCATTTTGAGCTTAGAGTAGACTCAGTTAAACCATTTGTGCCATCAATCAGAGCTGTGAAATCACAATTTAGTTTAGATATAGCTTCCAGGTGTGAAAAGAGTCTCTGTAAAAGGGTCAAATGTTTAATTTTTCATTTTGTCACAGAAAAACTGCTTTCGGTTTGGTTTAATTATAAGGTAGGAAGGAAGGGCCACACAACATCCATTTGGGTAGTTACCCGCGTTTATGTCTGCATAAATTAGGTACCATAAACTGTATGCTTATATCTCCAACACTAACTAATCCAAACAAGATGTAGACAACCTTAAATGAATTATGATGGATCTACAGTTATAAAAGAGATGCTGCCTTTTCTACTGTAAGCATGTTTTAGAATAAAACTGAAGAGATGTTGAGAGAGAGTGATGTTTGCAAAAAAGTCATTAAGACAAATAAAGAGCACTAACCCACCTGTTTGTTCATGAATATGTAGATAAAGGGATTGATGACAGTGGACAATTTGGCCAGCAGTGACGGCATGATGGTCGCCTCTGGTGTCAAAAGATCATGCGGGCCGAAGGTTGCAAGCAGAGCTGCCACACCATAGGGCAGCCAGCAGACCAGGTAGCATACCACCATTGTGACAACCATCACCAGCACCCGCTGTTCTCTGCGACGGGTCACCACTGAACTCACGCTGCGGACCTGACAAAGAGGAAAAGACACTTTACTGATCTACTGCCATGATGCCAAAAAAAAAAAAAAAAAAAACAGACAAAAAAACAGTGGTGCTGCAATTTCAGCAGCTTGTAGACTTTTCTCCCCCAACAGTGGCATTAACCTCTGCTTTATTATTCCCTACATGTCTGTGCCCCCCTGACCAGTTATAAAGCTGCCATACCTCCCCTCCAAAAGCACAACTCAGAGCTGACTTGTGTAAAAACACACCTTAAACCAGAATGCAAACATTAGTTTTCAAAAACCAAAACACCTGATGCACAATAACCTAAGACCATAAATGCAGACAGCAGCACGATGAACATCAAATAATTCAATCAATTGGCGGGACCCACAGAGGCCTAGAGCAGTAAAAGCAATATTCTTTTAGCAACAACAGAGACTAATCCGTATGGTTTAATACGCTGGAAATCATAAATAAATAATTTCTATCATACATAAAAGAAGATGAGATTTTACTCCGGTAAGGAAAGAAAAAGGAGAAAACATCATAAAAAGTTACTTTTGTCTTTTTTCCCCATTTAATTTTCATCAAACTGAATTTTCAAGGTGGGTTTACAAACTCACAAGAAAAGAAAGAAGACGTCCTCAGACTGAGAGTGCTTGGAGATCAGTAAGAATTTTATTTAATCTAATGAATAATTAAGTGTTCATATTCTTCTCAGTATCTAGATTTATACTTATTTTGTTGATGAAACCTTTAAAAAAAAAACCACAGGTATGGCCTTCTTGTGTTAGTGAGTTTATGACGTTATCAGTTAGTGCCGGTGAACGCTTTAGTCACTGGGATTAAATCAGAACTGAAGCATTGTCTGTGCTGTTAAATGTTAAATGGACAAACATTAAATACTGGTCTCTTGTGGCATGTAATTAATTTAAACATGGACGTCATCCAAGATGTCAACTACTTCCAGGTTTAAACCTGCACTTGGCACGCACTGGTTTGTATTACAGACAACAAAAATGCACTTGTGTTTAGGCACTTGTGCTTGTTTCCATTATGTGTCAACTGTTGAAATTTCAAGTAAAAAAATGAACATTTGGAGAACAAAATCACGTCTTCCAAATTACTCTCAGCAAACTGTAGCCTCTCAATCCATGTGACAGCTGCTGTGTCAGCTGGACGTGGAGGATGTTTGAAGATTATTTCAAGCCTTTACCCCCTGAAGCACATTTTTAAGGCAGAGTGTGCTAGAAAAACTAAGATATGTTTGGACATGTGACAGCATCAGGTCAGACATAGCGCACAAAGTGTCACACGATCAAGGACATGCTCCATCACATTGCTGGGTTGACGGTTGGAGTTTGCATACAGTACAAGCAGAATGTGTGAGCATCTCTAGCTTTTCTTTGGAAATGATGAATCTGAACTAAGTTATAGATGTTAAGTAGAATGATAAGTAAAACATGGGCGTCAAAGGCTCCTGTACACAGCAGTGGACAGAAGCTCAAGACTTTCCCTGATGAGTTTCAGCAGGAATCAAAATCTCATCAGTACTAAGCTGAACAAACATTTGCCATATTTCATGCCAGAGAGATTTAAAGCATGTCCTACAGACCTCATCTGGTTGAAAGAAGAGTACATCTGGATCTTCTCTGTAAATAAATATTGTCTAATGTTATGAATATAAATGATTTTTAGTTAGTTAGTTTGAACTAGTCTCAAAGTAAAAAGTGTTTGTACTGTGGCACAAAGGGCAAAATTGCAATTCAGTCCTTCTGGTCATTTGTCCCAGACAAAAGCAATTCAACAAGCAGTCTATGCATCCGTAATTCCTGAATGGAAGAAAAGTCCAGACCTTACTGTCCAATATACTGAAGGAGCTGAAGGATGAATGAGATTAAATGTGTACAGTTGTATGCAGAGCAGAAGGTTCAGTGTGCATCCTGAATCTTAAGTCTGCAACTCTTCACAAGGAGGAGATGAAAAGTTCTTGCCAGCCCATAAAACTGCAACTCTAGGCAGCACTATGTTCTTCTCATCATTTCCTAATCAAATAGATCAGTTTTTATGGACATCAACTTCATTTTTATAAAATCACCTAAGAGATGACAGCACGGGGATAGAAAAAAGTATTATTAAGCAAGCTTTGCGTAAACCAGAGGGACAGATGCAGAAAGGAGTGGAGTAGTCAGATTACCAGATAAGTAAAACTGTCTAGAGGCAAAATGTACAGCTCTGTGAAAAAGCATTCTTCTTAGTTTTTATATTTCAGATAATCAAACAAAATTTAATATTAGACAAAGATAACCTGGGTAAATTCAAAATAAAGTTTTAAAATGATGATTTCATTTATTAAGGAGGAAAAAAGCCATCCAAACCTACCTGGTGCTGTGTGGAAAAGTAATTGCCCCTTAACCCTAATGACTGGCTCTGCTACCCTTGGCAACAAGAACTGCAATCAAGGAATTTGAATTAACTGACAATGAGTTTTTTGACTAATGTACCCCAAAACTTTCATTTTGGCTTTTTGTCCTGCTGCCGAACCCAAGCACCATCGAGCCTCAGGACATAAACCAGGCATTATCCAGCCCCAGACTATCACACTACCACCACCATGTTTGGTATGATTTTCTTTTTATGAAATGCTGTTAGTTTAATTTTTTTGGAAGGCTTAATTTCTGTAACAGATTAGACTTTTTCTCATCAGTCCACAGAATATTTTCTGTGAGTCTTTCTGTTCGTCTTGGTTAACGGTGGCTTTCACCTTGGATCTCTTTCTTATTGTTGAATCATGAACTCTGACCTTAACCAAGGCAGCTAATGCCTGCAGTTCTGTAGATGTTATTCTGTTGCTCATTTAACTGCATTTTGCATTTACTCGGGTCACCATTGTCTAACATCAAACTTTGTTTGATGATGTGAAACATTTAAAAGTGAGAAATACTCAGTGCTATTGAATATTCTGACCTCACATTTAGTCCTATTTTGGTAATATAAATTACAAAAATTCCAACTTAAAGGGGTCAACTTCAAGGGGAGGTATTAGATTTAAATTATTTGCTCTAATTGCATTGGTGGATGCTTAAATTAAACATAGATTAAAGATGGTTTAAACAGGTTTAAGCAGAGATGGATAAACTCGCAAAAAATAAGGTCAGCCAAAAGCTTAGGCTTTGTGTTCTGACCTAAATGCTTTAATTTAATAGTTCAATTCTTAAAACATTAGCTCAATTTTTTGCTAAAGAATTGGAGACAAATAAATGAATTGAATTGAAATAGTGTGCAGACTTGTTCCCCCTTTTAGAAAGACAAAAATATATTTATATATGGTGCAGCCACCATTTAAAGTGTATGACTATTAAATTTTATCAACATTAAAAAATTATTTCGCATCACATCAAACTTTGGCAACTGTTTAATACATCTCATAAGCTGAGGGTTACATTAAGAAAGCTCCTTTTAAAGTCCTAATGGTAGTTATACAGAATCTCCTCGAAAAGACAACCCACGGTGAAATTTCCTGTCTGTTTCACCAGTTCCAAAGTATTAAATTTAACCATATTAGTAAGACTGTTACACATAAAGCAAGCCAATGGTTTGAACTTCCTTTCATTTTCAGTCTAAGAGTGGTGAGGTTACTCGAGGCTGTCACTCTGTTTAAAGTCATCAAGGTTGCAAAGAAGGTCTAAAAGGTCAGGGACAAGGGCACAGAGTTCCACAGGAGGCAACAGTAATGTTGCTTTTTCCACTCACTGGGGAGAAAGCTGTCGCATCCCATGTCAATTACAGTTTTGCAGACTGAGTCTGAGTTGCTCACCTTAACAGTGAATGACTTGCAAAACAGCTCTACCTGCTCTATCTGCAAAGCTTCTGCTGAGGTGTTTTTCAATGCTGCTACCAAACCACTCCTATAACCTGCTATTACTGGAGGGATCTTCTCTTTTGGTCATTTGTTTACATTCAGTGCCAGTACGTACACTCTACTCTTTCATCGCTATGTTTGTCATTTTAGCTTATTTTAAAGCCTCCTTTCTACTTTCTTTTTCAGTCGTGACTGGTAATCATGGGTACCTACTACTCTTTTTCTTGTCTCTTCATTCTGAATAAGAGAAAAAACTGGAATCCAATAGCTTTATTTGCACTCAATAGCCAATTCTTGCCTTCTGCTGGAGGCCTCTCTATCTGTTGTGTTAAATGAAGAGAAACAAACATGTCTTCCATTTCGTTTTCTCCTTTCTTTCTCAGCCACTCCCATCTCTCTCACTGACACAGCCACATAGACATCTCCAGCTAGTCTGTGGAGATGCATTTCATCGCCTTCCTCTCGTCAGTCATGTGTCACATTGTGCTTTTTGTTTTTGTTTGATTTGAGGTGCAAAATAACTTTATTCTCATAGAATGTCAATCAAAATTTGATCCAAGATGATCGTCATGGGTTGTTTTTTTTCAAGCTAAAATAATTGTGCTTGCCTTTGCATGTTTGCAGACTGAGATTCGGAGTCATTTTTAGTAATAGCACCTGTAGTATCAGTTTATAAACCTGTGCATCAGCAATCAACCAAAAGTAACCTAATAATAGAATAAAATCTATATAGGCAGAAAACAACAAGTACATTAAAAAAAATATATTGATATATATCATTATGATAATTAATGCATAAAGATTTGATGACAAGTCTTTGTGGTACTTCACACACAAAAGCTCCGTCAGCTGAAAATTATACACCAGGTTCTTGCAGTACACGTATTCTTAAAGAAGCTTTAAGGCTAAGAAACAGAAACATTTTAATAAATATGTTTGAAATCTCTGACGGGCCCCATCAATAAAACAGATACTTTGAAGACTTTGTTTTTCTGCCAGTGAATGGGAGTAGTGCATTTCAGTAGATTCTCTTTTTTTTTTCAAGGTTTAACATATCAGCTGTCAGTGTTGTGTGCTGCAATAGAAAAGAGCGAAGTGTTTACAGAACCAGGATGCTGTGTTTGTTAAACCAAGAGCGGTTTAGTTATGAGATTGTTTTAGAATGGGGAACACTTTCTGATTAATTTCACTTAATTTAGCTACTTGGGGATTAAACTATTTTTATTACATATTATCAGGCACATTAAGACTATGAAGGGAGAATGATGGTTTTTGTTCTTTAATTAGTGGCAAAATTAACCAGCTTTAAACTGCATCTTTAACCACTTTGTTAGCAGTTTGTCTTTAAAAAAAACACATTTATTCATATAATTATGTAGCTTAATCTGTGAAAAATGCCACAGATAATACAGTTTGACTGGCATTAAATGGTATTTCTGCACCAACAAGGTGATTCCCAAAGAACTATTGGTTATTGTCCACTTGACATCTCTCAACATGGTGTGGAGAGAGTTTAAAGAAGTCTGAAGAAATTGAGTGGAAGCTCTGTCATGGTTAGGGGCTGCATTTCAGCCAGTGGTACTGGCGATACTGGAAAATTGAAAGAATTCTGAACATAGAAAAGGCCTGCCATGCAATACCAACTGGCAACAGAATTTGCCTCCCCAGATTTCAACATTATTAAAGCAGTGTTGGATCATCTTGACAGATAAGAGAATAAAAAGCAGGCAATATCCAAAAAAAGAGCTTTGAATGCATCACACCAGTTGCACCTTGCTGCTGTCTGTAAAGGTTGTATGACGTCACATGAGTCACACAGATTAGAAACGCGCTGCTGTCACACCCGACACACTGCCCGTCACACCTGTCACACCGTGCTGCCTGCGCGGTTTAACTGGCAGCGCGGTTTAACGGGTATTACAGTTTCACGGGTAGTGTGTTTTCATAGGCAGCGCGGTTTAACGGGCAGCGCGGTTTTACGGGTAGCACGGTTTCACGGGTACCGCGGTTTCACGGGCAGTGCGGTTTCATGGGCAGCATGGTTTCACGGGTACCACACTGTCATGGGTAGCGCGGTTTGTCACACCCGTCAAACTGCGCTGTCTATGAAGGGGTATGTTGTTCGTGTGAACTGACCATGTGAGATCCTCCGCCAGATGTACAGCTAGGAAACGGAAGCTGTTCAATCTTTCCACAGAAGCGCTGTTGATGGTGATCGGGTATGTGCTTTACTACACCTCTAGAAGGTCATGGGTGACTGTGGCTCATGGGGTTGAGAAGCGCATCTGTAACTGGAAGGTCGCCGGTTCGATCCCTGGGCTCTCTGTCCTGGTCGTTGTGTCCTTGGGCAAGACACTTTACCCTACCGCCTACTGGTGCTGGCCAGAGGGGCCGATGGCGAGATATGGCAGCCTCGCTTCTGTCAGTCTGCCCCAGGGCAGCTGTGGCTACAACTGTAGCTGCCTCCACCAGTGAGTGAATATTCATTCATTCACTGTAAAGTGCTTTGGGTGCCTTGAAAAGCGCTACATATAAATCCAATCCATTATTATCATTAGAAGTCCACTATCATCTCTTCTGTTTTTGTGACATTGAGGGTGAGATGGTTCTCTTAGCAATAAAGTTTAAAGGCACTGAGATCCTCCTTCACAATAAAATAAGAGATACTAGTGGCCGTGCAGTCGTAGGTGTAGAGTGAGGACAGGAGAGAGCTCAGTATACACCCCTCACGTAACAACGCGCTGCCATCTGCAAAGGCTGCGTAACATCACACCAGTGACATCGGTTACACAGGTCACACCTCGCTGCGGTCATACCCGTCACATAATGCTAATGCTAATGCTAAATTGTTTTAAATTACGGGCTCCGAGGTTTCAATAAAATGTAAAGGATTACAAATGTGGAGTAAAGCAAGAAAAACTCACATTGCTAGCAAAGATGCAAAAGCCTGAAGGAACTCTTCTCCCTCTTCAGTTTCAGTTTCTTCTGCTTGGTATGTGGCTTGAACAAACACACTCAAGAGATTCAATCGCAAAACTAAGGGGATGGCTTTATTTGTTTGTCCTGCAAGTGTGAAAAATACATGCTGTGTAAGCAAGGGATTATCTTAACCCCAGGTAACCTTACGCCTACGCCGCTGTGAGACGACAAACATCAGCACACATACAAGGCAGCAAAGCAAAGCTAAACGCATTCCCCAGCTGATGCCAATCTTCCTCACCGTGAGCATTTTCTCT
Source organism: Haplochromis burtoni (assembly GCF_018398535.1). Classification (NCBI taxonomy): domain Eukaryota; kingdom Metazoa; phylum Chordata; class Actinopteri; order Cichliformes; family Cichlidae; genus Haplochromis; species Haplochromis burtoni. Next base: position 493,624 of record NW_024582516.1, on the reverse strand, counting down.
TGTCTGTCTCCACGGGAAGCTGCATTTTGCTGCGGTTAATTAGAAAACTTGCCAGCGATCCTCACGCAACATTCGATTATAAAATCACCACATCACAACAAAGCTGAGAAAATGATTAGGATCCTTATCAGCTCATTAACCAGAGGGACTATCAGTTCAACTCTTGTTTTAAGATTCTGGCAACAAGTTTGTTTTAATAAATCACTTATCAACTTGGTAATTAGAATGATAGTTTAATGACTTCAAGTCGATCGCCACCAGCCGTGAATGAAAGATTTCTAAATCGCAGAACTAATACATGAAACAAAGAGCTATCTTCCTGCCTTAAGGGCTTACTCTGTAGAAACATGGCTTAATTTAGTGGACAGAAAGAAACAATCTTTCTCAAACTTTCCTCAGTATCTTTCTGTGAAAACAAACTGCAGATTGTTCTTTTATTGACCAGCAAAACCAGCAGATCTGATGTGGTTAAGCGAAATGAAAAATGTCACTGACTGTTCAGTATAAAAGAAAATTCCCACTGATTGCATCCATTTAGCTTTTTATTACAGAGTGACAGGAAGGATTTATTAGCACACTTTCTCTACCACTGCAGTGATTGTTTGGCTGTATAATATAGCTGACATATTTATCAAGTTACCTAACAATTCTCAACCTACATGTGTTTCCAGTGAATAAAAGTCCAGTATTTACACTCCTCGTTTGCTCTGCACCAAGTCCTGAGACACCAACTTCTGGGTCATTTTAGGCGCTCTCCCTTAAAGCCAACATTTTTCTGATTGGATGCCAGTGGCCTAGCAGGTGACTTTGACTGAGATGATTGAATAAAGGATATCTGCTCTCAAAGACAACATATAGAGCCAAGAATAAAAACTCCCTGAATGCTAGTGTCTGGATCACTCGTACATGTACACATGTACATATACTGACTTAATTATATAAAACTTTGGCTACTTATGCTTAATCTGAACCATGTTAGGACTGCACATTTGTAGACCAATTCTGCTTTACAATAATGATCTGAGATCATGAATGAAGATGATCTGTTGTAATCTTACAAGAAATCCAACTCTACAGATGAGCCTTTAATGGCAGATGCAAATAGGAAAAATATGGAGTGCAAAAATGTAAAGAAAGTGGAAATCAAAGCACAAGGAAGCATCCCTGAAGAAATTAACAAGGTACACCCAAAGAAACATTACCAGACGACTTGACAAGGACAGAGAGGAAACACGGGTCTTTATACACACAGAGACTAACTGGTAATGAGAAACAGGAAGGAGAGGGTCACAGATGAATATAATTAACAAACAGGTAAACACACTTCATAGTAAAACAGGAAGTAAACAAGGGAAACATGGTCACAAACAAGAAGTATGAGACAAGGAAACAAAAAGGACCAATGCATAAACACAGAGTGAGTCAGGCACAGATATAACAGGAATGCTGGGAAACCTACTTTGACCATATAATAATAATAAAAATAGATTAAAATGAAAAGACAAGAAAACAAAACCTCAACAGAATATATGTCAAATAGACACAATAATAAAATATTTTGCAATGTAAAATTCTGTCCAGAGACCAGTTGGCAACCTTCTGGCAACCACTGATCACAGGGGAAACATGTGTATTTGGGGCTAGGTGAAGTTGGTTGTTGAGGTGTGTAGTGCTACACCACAAGCATCCTTGCAATTGCTTTGGCAGTGGATAAAGATGAAACCATGAAGTGCAACAGATACCAGAACTGGAGACAAACCAACATGTTTCAAAAAGCCCAACTTTTACTTTGAAGGGTAAAGTTTCCAGTTAGCATCACACTTTCCTCAAGTGTTTTCAGTGCAGCAGCCTTTTTCCAGCTGATTTTACCTGGAAATAGTCAGCAGACATTCACCAACTTGCTGCTGAATCTACATTTTATATCTCTAGACCTGTGTGACTGAAGACTAAAGCTACGTCCACACATACCCGGGTATTTTTGAAAATGCAGATTTTTCTCTGCGTTTGCATCTTTCGTCCACACGTAAACGACGTTTTCGGTCACTGAAAATGGAGATTTCTAAAAACGCCTGCCAGGGTGGAGACTTTCAAAAACTCAGTTTTTGCATTTACATGTGGACGAGAAAAATGGAGAAAACACAGCGTCAAAGGTGTGCGCCACGTTATTGTCTCAGTGAAATGAATTTCTACAATACTGTTACTGTTAATTGTAACGTAATTGGACGTAGCCTAAGAACCATAGATGTAGAAAGTAAGCACCACCACAACAACACAGAGAACGTTAACTGAGACTCGGAAATCATCAGAAACAAGAATGAAGACAGAAGAAACCACCTGTCTATGACTATATCTTTGCTTGTTTGTTTGTTTGCTTGTTTAATATGAATAAAACCAGACACAGTTTTCTAAAAAATCTTAATCATTACCAAAAAAACTGTTTATGTAAGATGATCCAGGTTTGACTTGGTATCGACCACAGGAAACTGTGAAGGGCATTAAAAAAACAGAGTGTATACAGTAACTGCCAAAACGACATTAAAAAAATATCGCAGCTGTCAATCTCAATAGTCATCTTCCTGCTCAGCTATACTCTCTGCTTGTTTTTTTTTTTTTTTTT
>NW_024582516.1:460145-490987 GCF_018398535.1 Haplochromis burtoni | reverse complement strand
GTCCTGGTTCTCTACACCTACATCCATCAATGTACCTGCCATCACTGACAGGATGCAGTATGCTAAGAGACTTCTCACTACATCTGGCCCGTCTTCCTCTGCTTAATTAATTCAGATGGCGTCACTGATAAAGTAACCGAGTCTGCAGCATCACTTTCTTTATCTGTACCAACTGCTCCACTCCTTGTCTCCATATCTTAAGGAATTTAATCACAGTTTACGATAGAATGTGAATTTAAATGATGCTTTGAAATCTGATATGGCTAATGTAATAAGGTTTAATCCTCTTTGGACAACAAACATGCACATTTGCTACATATTTTTGGGACAATCCATCTGATGGGTTGAAATATCTCAGTATGGATAAAAGGAAGCCAACTGATGGTGACCTCCAGAGATTACCAGCCTCCACGTTAGCGATGCAGAAGAAGACTGACTTTGAAAAGTTACAATGTGACGTGTTTGCATTTAGTATGGGGTCATGCTTTTAATGTTAATACAACCAAAACAGTTGCATTATTGAGACTTCAGTGAAGGTGTGTAACTATTTTCTTCTTCGCTTACTCACAGGTAACACTGCAATACAGAGAATATTTGAACTAGTGATTATTGCATACAGTTACACTTAAATTGAGTCTCTGCTCCAAACAACCAGTAAAAAAAAGTTCCTTATGCTTGCAGGCATGGAAAAGACCCAGAGAAGCACGGTACATGAACCAGCAAATGGTGTGGCAAATTAAATTCTTGTGCAAACAACATCAACACAGACAACACCCACAGGGCTAATAGAAACGAACAGTTCCCACAGTTAATGTGAAGACATATGATGCACAGCCGAAGACTGAGGCAACCCTAATTCTTAGACTCACTGTGCATGTTAGGGCTCAATCACTCAACATGATCTTCACTTAGTTTTATATTTGTGAAAGACATTTTCAGATGATTATTGTAAATATTTCCCATTTTTCCTTCAATCATCACAGATTATGACCCTAAACCCAACACTAATGCTATACAGAAGACACAAAAATGTCCATTCTGACATGCTTCAAAAGCTATATGTTTGGTACTTTTTGATGTTCTCTAAAGTTAGTGTTGGGGTTACCACTGACAGCTTAAACACATTTTGCCTTTTTAAGTTTGTTGCAAACTGATTTTGCATTACTCTGTTAAATCCTTCACCGATTTCTGGTTGAAGTGTAGAAAATTTTAGCCTAGACACTGAACCTCAGAGATGGTTTTATTAATTTCATCAGCACATATAAACTACTAGGTACAAATCTTTATAGGTTATGAGATCCTAATAACTAATTTTGAGATCTGTGTTTATATCACAAACTAACACAAAGAAAACTATCTGTCCTTTTAGCAGTACAGCTGAATCAATGTGTCCTCTGCTGCCTGCAGTAAATAATGCAGAGGGTAGTCAGGATTATCCATGATGGATTACAGTTTGTTCAGTGACCTTTCTTCCACAGCTGTAAAAATGTCCAATTTTCAGCCAGTCACAGAAACAGCCTTCCAAATACGCTTATTCAGCCTGGTGGTGTTAATCGCTCTGATGTCTGTGTAGGTTCTCAGTCATCCAGGAAAAAAGAAGGCAACTGGACTTCTTTAAGTTTGTGAATACATTTCACTTGGCATCCAAGAGGCTTCTCCAGAGTCCCAGGTATTAGACACCTGGAACTACTCACCAACTTAAAGAAGTCCGGTCGCTTTCTTTTTTCAGATTTCAAGCTGCTAGCTAAAATGCTGCTCTCCCTGTAGACCACAGCTAAGTGCACTACTTCATTTTGCTGCACACATTGAAGGATCAGCTTCCTTAGAAAACAGAGCTCTTGCTCTTGCTCTTGCACTTTTATGCTACAGCCTAATGTTGAAATGGACAGCCAGGTACATGTACCCCTCTACCAGATAAACATCCCATCCTAGGACAGACACAGACTGTAGCTGTCCTTTTCCTTCTGAAGTTGATCACCATTTCTCTGGTCTTATTCAGGTTCAGAAGCAGATTCCTCTCACACCACTCCACAAATCCACTAGTGTTTTGTACTCCTCCTGCCCATTCAACCACTGTAAATTCAGATTATTTCTATATGTGGCATGGTGAGCAGGAATGGAGGAATGGAGACAGCACAACCCCCTGTGCAGCTCTGCGCAGTCTGACATGCTGCAGCTTGTTTGTCGGGTAGTCAATAATCAATTTTTGCAGCATGTCATAAAGATGACACAACACTAGGACAGTGGGAGCACTGTTTGTTCACAATAGGAGGGCCCTGTGTTCAAATTCACCAGCCAGCTGTGTGGACTTGTGCCTGCATGGGTTCTGCAGCCTCGTCTCACAGTCCAAAGACAGGCATGCTGGGTTAAATATCCCTAGATGTGAATGTGAATGGGCATCTATGTCTCTGTGTTTGCCCTGCAACAGTGGTGAGCTGTTCAGGGTGTACCTCACATTTTGCCCAGTTTGATTGCCCAGTGAGATTGCTATTAAACATGAAGGAGGAGGTGGGACCTCAATATCACATCTCCACCCCCATCTGCTTTACAGAATATCCTTACAAATGAGCAGTGAGCCCACTGGCTCCACTTCTGTTAAGTTTTATCCAAAGATTCTATGTTATGCACCCACCATCATATGGTCCATATGGTTTAGTAACTCATCTCTGACCTTGAGTATGTAACTCATCCCATCTCTCCACCTAAAGAACAACTTACTTTGGAGCTGCTTCTGTGTAAATTGTTAAAATCATAATATTATAATGTTTAACCTAATTAATGACCCTAATAGAACGACATATTACAGACAGGCACCATCAGCCTGAAGAGAAGAATGCATTTATATTCATGAATAAAAAGAAGTTAACATGTGTCACCATCAGAGATTGGCAGTAACGCGTACGTAATCCGATTACTTTTTTCAAGTAACGAGTAAAGTAAGGGATTACTATTCCAAAAACGGTAATCAGATTACCGTTACTTTCCCGTAGGAACGCTGCGTTACTGCGTTACTAAAACCGTGATTTTTTGCGAGAATGTCTCATGACAGTGACGTAAGCAAGTGCAACGTTCGTGACTACAGCTGTGTGCAGATCAACAACGGACAATATATCGAGTGCAGGAGAGAGTATGAGCATGTAGGAAGTACTGACCTTACTTTGAGTTTGATTCCATAAAAAGTGACAAAAACATTAGTGTCCGTTGTGCGTGGGAAGAAAACTTCTTTTTACAGCGAAAAAACACCCCAAACTTCCAAGCAAGCACCGAGTGCGCTACAACGTAATGGGAAATTCACAGAGAAACTCGCGGAGTCTTCCACTGACCGCTGCGGCACACCTGCATCAGGGCAAACCTCCGCCTACCCAACTCCTGCTTTACAGGTGAAAATAGAGCAAAAGGCCCGCTAGTCTTTGACTTTATTTATTTTCTGCTGGGGTTTACTTGCATCTATTTGAAAGAGTGAGTGTAAACACAAAAAATATTTTATTTTATGTGCTGGAATGTGCAGAAAATAGGTTTAAATATTAAACAAATTTCTTCCAGTCAGAGAATGTTGCATATAATTAAATTTTTGCTTGATGCATAAAGTTAAAAGATTAAAACGAATAAAATAAGTTTTAAAAAGGGACTTTTCCATTTGATTACATTTTGTATGATGGATTATGTAGAAAAAGTAGAATTGGGCTATATCACCTATTCAGGTTGTAAATTGTGTTTTTAAAAAGTAACTAAGTAACTAAGTAATTAATTACTTTTGAAAATAAGTAATCAGTAAAGTAACAGGATTACGTTTTGGGGGAAGTAATCAGTAATTAGTTACTGATTACTTTTTTCAAGTAACTTGACCAACACTGGTCACCATATTACATGCAATGAAATAAAAGTAAAAGAAACATTGGCAAATCAGCATTCCTTCTCTTGATGTACATTTTTCATAACATTCACATGTTTTTTGTTTGTTTTTTGTTTGGGCTTTTCCATAAAGAGTTTTCAGCGCTACAGTTAGCCGACGCTGAGCGTGAAAGCCTGTATCCTCGAGGTTTAATGAAGTGCCTCAGCAGTGTGTAATGGAGACAGTTGCCTACAATCTTGTCATTAACACCACGCTGCAGACTGAAGCTCTGTGCTGCTCTTCATTTTTCTTACCAAACTACCATTTTCAGCTTTCTAATGTGAAAATCAGTCAAAGTCAGGCTTTAAAATATTGAATGTTACAGTTACTAGTTATTGATATTCACTGACCAATCACAATATTTACCTGATTGTTGTTGTTTTTTTATTACATGAAGATCTTGAATGACCATTTGTCATCTGTTTCTGTGCTAAGTATAGTACGATTGTATGTGGCAGGTAATGGAGTATTTTGCTTTACAGTCCACTGATTCGTGCTCTTAAGTTTTAAAGTTATATGGATTTTACATATGAGTAATAATGTCACACTGATGATGTAGCTAATGCTACTAGCTGGTAAAAACACTGTGCAAGGCAGACTTAATCTCATTATTGTTGGAATGATTGAGGCATTTTCTATCTTTGCATATATATCTTGCCCTTATGTCTGATTAAAATGATGTATTTTCATAAATACAGCAGTATGTGGTAAGCAAGATAATGCAGAAGTTATATTTAAGTTTAAATTAGCAGAAATTCCATTATTTTAAATAATGGAAATCCCTATGGCCCAGAAGCTTACTTTTCTCCACTCTTAGATCCTTATGGTGTCAAAAAGCCAAGAACTATTTAATATGGGCATAAGGCAGAATGCTAAAAAAGAATGAAGCTGGAAATAAGCAACAAAATCCTAGTTTAATCCATAGAGCAAAGCACTTTAAACCAGGAGAGGAGGGAAATAGAAAGATTACACCTGAAGGGAATAATAATACTCTAAATCCTAAAGTGTGAAATTTATCTTCAGCTTTTTCCTCCAAGTTATAGTCCTGTGGTTTGTGTTTGTATTATGTGAAGTTAAACTCATTTTGAAAATAAATAAATAAACTACATCAAAATAAATTATTAGAAAATGTTTAAACAACAAACCAGAAGCACTCTGAGAGCATAAACCTCCTCCAAAGTTCACTCTCTAGGTAGTATTTAATTTTAAGGAAAAACTATTAGAATTTGACCTCCTTCAAGGTCATAAATACAGAAGTCAAATGTGAGATGATATCTTAAATATCTATGCTGTACTTTCTATATGTTGACAATACACAACACACAAAATGCTTGAACTAGAGGAACTCCAAACCTCTGATTGGTAGTGTAAATAAAACCATTAATATTTAAAACAGAACTGAGCACACAACCTAGTTTCAGACATAACCGGAGCCGTTACAACAGTTCACCGGCTCAGCAGCAATATGAAGACACAATTTATGACTGTCATCCAGAATTCAGGTCATGATTTCCCATTTTTCTCTGTCTGCTCTTTCTTGCTTCGAGGTATCAATTATGCTCTGGCACATATGATGTGGCTTCAGAGGCTTTTAAAAGAAAACTCACAGCTGCAGTTTGACCCGAGCCTCCCCGACCGGCAGCGAAGGCGTAAAGACAAGAGAAGAAAACGATGTTGGCAGCTTTAATGGACGGTTGTTGAAAAGTCAAACCTGATCGGTGGTTCAAATTTCTCAGCTTTCAAGCTCAAGTCTTTGAAATGTTTGTACTCATGTTACCCGCTCTCTTGTCGGCTTTGCAGCCCCGGGCTATACAGTAAAGAGAGGCTTATGATACACTCGTGATTCGATTGAGGTCGTAGATAAGGGGCCGCTCTTGTGCTCTACATATAAATCACATAATGTATAGATGACCTTGTGGTGTCTCATCTCAAATCTGGGTCATTTCCACACAACAGTCTTGACAGTCACATCTCATGACAGAATTAGTGTTCTGTTTTTCCCGAAAGGCTCATTTTCTCACTTTGGAACAAACGCTCTCATAACATTTATATTGCAGATTCGCACCTGTCTGATGGCGTGCAGCAGCTTGCCGTAGGAGTAGAGGATGACGCCGAACGGCAGAACGAGGCAGAAGGTGAACAGGCAGATGATGTAGGAGATATTGTTTGGCGTACGTGTCCTCCAGTCAACCGAGCAGGTGGTGCCGGGACCCTCGGGACCATATCTGCTCCAGCCCAGCAGCGGAGGCACGGTCCAGGCCACGGAGTAAAGCCAGGAGAAGCAGATCCCTGCCAGGGTTGGGCGGAAGTCTCTACCGTCTGCAATAGTCTGCGCCATCATGGTGCAGTAGCGCTCGTAGGACAAAACAGCCAATGAGATGAGGGAAACAATACCTGAGGAGGGAGAAGTTCAGAACAAGTGGTCAGACCCAGATATCAAGCAAATTTTGGGCTTTTGGGAGTCAGTGAGCAGAGGAGAATGAAAAAGCTTTCCTCAGAACTGGAGCAACTGCATTCTGTTTCCCTTATTGTTATTGATTGATACATTTAGATACGAAGTCATGTCAATTTTCCGCTCGCTTTGATCATCTTAATAGCGTTTAACTTTGCATTGCTGGGGCACAAACAGAGGAGAATGAACTTCATTAGCTGGCATTTGCTTTGAAAGCTTTACAGTAACTGTGATGGCAAAGGCCTGCTGGATTCATTTCAATTTGTACATCTTGGAGCGCACTAAGGTTTGAGCTTTTTGTTCATCCACACGTGTTTACTTCAGGCATTATCATATGTCAACCGAATCAGAATGTTTTTGTCTCTTTGCTTATGTACTTCTTTCCACTACAGGGCCTTCAGCCTGCTCCACTCTGGGTGTAGTGGGAGGATCACACATACAACGCATTCACTGTTATTTGACTTTCTACATTCATTCATATTTATGAATTCCCATGCCTCGTAATCCCAGGTTTAAACCCTCAAACAAGCCTTTGAAATGGTATGAAAGGTAAAGCTAGGTGGCCATGTTTAAATTAAACTGATTGTTTCTGCCTTTGTTTTCCTGTGAGAAAATCTTGTTTCAATGACTGCTTCTTGATAAAGCGGCAACCTATAATCTGTCTATTCTGCACAGCCATGTTTTGAGCAGGTGCAATCAGACATACCCCCGTTCAGTGAGTGCTTCTGTATCACTTTTAGCATTTGGCAATCATTTGTAGCTACAAAAACACGGGTTACAAAGAATCCAAATAGCAGTATTCAACACATGCTCACATTTCTTTTGGTTAACTAGAGTTTGCATACTGTTTTTTTCCCTCTTTTTCAGTTCAATGTTTTGATTTTGTGCTACTGGCAGTAAGTAAAAAACTACTGAACACTGACTATTTGAACTGCAGGTAGTCATTTCCATTCAAGCTCAATCAGAAGATTAGTTTCATGATAACCAGAAAACACTAAAAAACTAAAAGGACTTTTGAAGAACTTTTCCTTCACAGAGGAGAATGTCGTAGTTAATTGACAAACAACACTGGAAACACGCATTGCATCACAATTTAACGAAACCTCAAAAGATCTTTAAATGCTTCTTTTTTCTGACCAACACAATAAAATCAAATCATAGTCAATATATTCTTTGGTTAAGAAAAGAAAGCAAATTAGCCTAAACAACTGATAGATTATTTATTGACAGTTTTAATCATTGTCAACCGAGTAGCTCTAATTCATTTGGGAAACTTTCAGTTAACTGAAAATGGAGTTTATTCAACAGCAGAAGTTGTGTCGTGGACTGATACAAACCCTGAGTCGTTGTATCCTCTAGTAGTTTAAAATATCATCACAACCTGTTCACACCAAAAAATGAAAAAAAGAAACACCACTTACAGAAACACTGATTTGCAGACAGCACAGCCATGTGCTGTCTTTCCTCTGTGTTAACTGCAGATTGAAGAAAGAAAATTGTTGCTGAAGTGAGTTAAGTCTTAAATCAGAGCTAATCAACACATACAGGCGAAAGTACTGGTGCAGAGGCACTTTACCTCCATTATGCTGAGTCTGCTTGGGAAAGAGACTTTGATTACAGGCAATCAGAGCGCCTTAATGCATAATGAAGCCTTCTGATTGGCTGAAACCATGCCATGTTGGCGTGGACAGCACACCGGGGCTGGGCGCATGATGTGTTGAGAGGAATAGCAAAGGGTGAGTGTCTTGAAAATAATGGAAATGATTTGGTGCTGGCATGTCTTGTGAAAGATGTGTGTGCGTGTGTGTGTGTGTGTGTGTGTGTGTGTGTGTTTTCAGGTGGCTGAAGAGGGAGTGAGAGCTCTCACTTTTCATTACTGGCTAGATAATGCATGGACACTTCAGATGTGTAGTTTTCCAGGTCAGACAGAAACTTCATTACACTCTGTACTAAGACAAAAACAAAAAAATATCAGTTTAAAGTTCTTGATAAAAGCCAAGACACTAAAAAAAAAAGAAAACAAATATTTTAATTGCCATATATTTAAAGTCGCCACTAGGGGTCTCCAAAGTCAGTTCTTTGGCCAGGTTGGCTTTGCATTTCTTTAATGTTTTTACCCTAAAAATACATGCCTGAATTGTATTTTTTCAGAGTGCAGCAGTAGTGTTTTATAAAAATGATCTAAACAGCTTGTGTGAGTTTGTGGTACTGTGTACCACGTTCAGGGAAGCAATCTGCTGATACATTGCAAAGAATGGTTAATGTTACACTTTGTCAGTCTGCCCCAGAGCAGCTGTAGCTACAACTGTAGTTTGCCTCCACCAGTGTGTGAATGTGAGAGTGAATGAATAGTGGAATTGTAAAGCGCTTTGAGGGCCCCGAAAAGTGCTATATAAATGCAATCCATTATTATTAATATTATTATTTGTGGATTTTGTGCTCACTCCTCATTTTAAAAGGATCGCCTCCAACAGTGTGCAGCTACTGATTGTGAACACAGCTGCAGCTGCTTCACCCAGCAGCTGATGTGGTGGCATCCACGGACACATCCAGCTGTTACTGTCTGAACCTGTGTGCTTCATTATGTTGCCGACATACAGTAGCTTCAACACAATAAACCATCTCTGCATACATACAGAGTCAGACTCATTAAAAAAAATAATCAGAGCAAGAATCATAACTAATAAATCTTAGTCATGGTTAAAGTCATAGTGACAGCCGTATCATCACAGCAGCAGTCTGTCTCTGTTTAGAGAGAACACTTCCCCCAATCCACTCATCCATTTTCCACCAGAGGAAGTCTCAAGACTTTTCCCACTCTGTCCCCACCATTTCCAATCTAGCCTAGAGACAAACCCTCCATGGCATGTTCTGCATCTGCCCTGGGGTTTCATCCCAGTTGGAAAATTCCTACATAACTGACCTAGAAGCTCTTCCACTTTTCTTTCTCAAGGCAATGGCTGAGACAAAATAAGAGAAAGGCACACCATAGAAAAGACACAAATTGGCGAACAAAGTGTTGGAAGCAGTGCAAAGAACCTGGTCTGAGTATAGAGTCTGTATGTGCGTGGCCTGAGTGATGAGGGGTGCTCACACCGTGGCTCAGATTGGTGAGGTGAGTAGGGAGGAGAGGGGGGTGGGGGATAGTGTTTGTTGGCACTCTGAATGGCTCAGGGGAAGAAGCTGTTTGTGAGATAATAATATTGTATTGCTGATTACGTTTAACCATTAGTGTCAACATTAACCTGCACTAAAGGAGCCATACAGATAAAGACTATTTTTGAATAACAATAAAATTGGGCAAGGAAAAATAATAATAATTTTTTCTTTACCTCCCTCTGTGTTTTTTTTTTTCTTAATGAAAAAGACTTCAATCCATCAGTTTTCTTAACTGCTTATCCAGTTCACAGTCGCAGGGAGAAAAGGCTTACATCCTTTAATACAACAGCCCCCAAAGGACAAAGTACAAACAAGGCTGATAGCAAAACATTTAAGAGTGAAATTCTGCAGTTCGGTAAACTCAACATCCACAAATTAAAACAACAACAACAACAACAAAAACCCAACATCTCATTAGGCATAAGGTTGACTCCTGAGCCAGGCCTATTCCGATCTCTTTGAGTTCTTAGGTAATTTACAATTGACTCCAGTGTCCAACATCTGATTAAAAAATGTAATTAAATGAAATTAATAAATGAAGCTTGTAATATTCTTAAATGTACAGTTATGTGAACTCTAGCCCATATTTTCTTTCTGTATGACTTTTTTCACATTTCTCTTAAGGTCCCACCACAGCATTTCACTATGATTGAGGAGTAGACTTTGACTGTTTCATTGCAACACCTTCTTTTCTTTTTAAGTCATTCTGTTGTAGATTTGTTGCTGTGCTCAGGATCATTGTTCTGATGCATGGGCCAGGCTTTAGCTGTCAGGCAGATGGCCTCTAGAACACTTTGGCATACAGAGGACTTAATGGTCAACTCAGTGACTGCAAATTGCCCAGGTTCTATGGCTGCAAAGCGACCCCCAACATCCCCCCACCACCACGCGATATTTGTGCTGACATGCTAAGTTTGGCTTACTCCAAAAGTGAGGCTGTGCATGATGGACGAGCATCTCCACTTTGGGCTTGTCTTTCCAAAGGAGATACAGAAGATACAGAAATCTTTGTTTGGATGCAACTTTGAAAACCTAAGCTGTGCTTTCAACCTCTTCTAAGAGAGAAGAGGCTTTCTGCTGGCAACACTGTCCACGTGTCATTTGCCAAAGAAACAAGGGGGACAAGCTGAAAGAACCACTGACATCTATCCATCCAAAAGGGTCACCTGTTAAATCTAATACTTGCGCCACACTCATCTTGTTGGTTACTTCCCTCCCCCCCACCCCTAAAACACTTCTAAATACTCTCTGTAGTGTGATTTCTTTCATATTTTATATAATTATTCAATCTATTTGCACAGTAAAAGTACAGCATTGATCTTACTGTTGTTTTAGGAAGCAATATAAAAGCTCATGAAAAAGGACAAGAAAACCAAATGAGTACTGTGGAAAAAAATGAATTGCATAATCTCTGGTAAACAATACACAATGATATAGTGGATTCTCTTCATATGAATGGTCTGCCACCTCAGCAACTGGGCAACTTCTAAAGGCAACAAATCTTCCATTCATTTCCTATATTGACTGCACAGTCTGCACTCGGAGCCTGGTTAGAATATCAACCCCTAAAAGTTGGCTTTGATTCAAACTTGGCCCACTTTGATTCTGCAACATGCATTTTAATGGGATTTTCACCTGAGGCCCGATTCTTCCCCATCCAACTCCATACTAGTGTGGAATAGATTTATGGTAAAATGAATGACCCCATGTTCCAAGCCTGAGTCAGCACAGGAGCTAATCATCTTTCATTGTCTTTTTTCTTCTCATTCTTTTCCTTTGTCTCACTCTCTCTTTCTCCTTCTTCATCTCACTCCTGCTGTCTCTTTCCATCCATCTTCCTCGTACACTCCAGCTGACATCATTTTTTTTCTTCATTTCTCTGCATTACCCATCACTGCCACCTCAGCACAATATGCAGCACTATGTTTACTGTATGCAATTCCTTCAGTATTATGTAAATACCTAACCTGGTTTCTCTGATCAGGTTAGGAGATTCTATGAGTCTGATTTCTGCCACCACATTTCTGAGAGCAAATGTCATGTCATCTGCAAACTTTAAACAGGGGACGTATTGTAAAATTGTAATATAAGCACTATTAGATTAAAAGAATAGGGAAAAGAAAAGAAGAGAAAAGTTTCCACAGATATAACAAATCCATTAGACCACTAAATGTTTTACCTCTGAAGTGGAGACTTTTCTATATGTGAGAGTAATCTAAAAACTCAGGCTTCAAACTCAGTTTCAGACTGTTTTTTCTATTCTTGGCTCTGTGATGGTATTAAGAGTGGATTTAGCTGGAAATGATTGTAACAGGTCCACTAAGTATGACTCAAGCTGGCAACTACAATATTAATTGCTAATGACTCCTGTAAGTTCAGCTTTTGTGGGTCGGGCTTATTCCAGTGCATTCGTGAAATCTTTGGTGTGCCGTTGCCTTGAGCACCTCCAGGTGGTCCTGAGCACTTTTTGTGTTGTTGTAGTTTGTCCCACTGAACAGTTGGGGGCAGCCACTGCTGTCTACAGCCCAACTGATTCATCCGCATATTGATTTAGCTGATATTAGCTATTTGGCATCAGCATTTATAAACTCTAATAAGAGAAAATTGAAAAAGTAAATTAGAGAAACACCCTTCAACCACATTACGACTGTTGATGTTGCATCATTTGTCCACCAGAGGGCAGTCTCTGTTGCATACACAAATAGCTTTCCTTCAAATTTGTGTATGTTTTGTGTCAAAGACAAAAAATTGAACATATATCTAAATATCTGATTTTGAAATCACCAAATATCTGTATCTGTCTTAAAGACTGTATAACATTGAGGCTCTCTCAATGAGTGATAAGTGGCAAAGTCACATCCATATGAATTCTAGAACCACAGGAGTTGTTATAACAAAGTGATCAATGTCATTCACTTCATCTGTCAAATTTGTTTAATCTGCAACAGAAAAAATGTTCAGTGCCAAAGTTGACACAGACCGGTGGAATATAAGTGACATTAGCACTACTTCCACATTTCTTTCAGAAAATGATTCATTCCCCCAACACAGTTAATCTGATCTGAGTATAATTTCTTGAATAACATGCACACGTTTGTGCATTAAAGCAGGTTCACAAGAGCACAAACATCCAATAAACTTACAATTAAAGCCATAGAAAGTCTTTCCCATGTCTGTTACCCAATTATACACTTCCAATAGCTTGCCCATTAATCAGTGTTGGCTTGTTCACAGAGAAACAAAACAACAACAAAAGACAGCGAAAAAGAGAAAATGGTTGTCAGTGACTTCATGAGAATGACCTTATTCCAGCAAAAGTGACCTGATGAGGCTTGATGACAAGCCTGCTAACCATCACCACTGTAGCTCTGCTGTGCGTGCATCAGAGCAGACAATGTCTCATTAGCGAATTAAAAAACAGACAGAATTTCACCTCAGCTCACCCAGACAGGGGATGAAATTAGGTCTCAGCTCTGTTTTCACATCAGTCTCGACAAACTGAGTAGCTTATTTCTAGACCTATAAATTTTGCTGTATCCAGTTTAATACATATTTCTAGTAACACTCGGATAAATAAAGGTAGTTCTTATTTATTTCTTCAATTCAGTTATTTAGTTTTTTTTAGTTGGAGCTGCTTCTAATGCAGGCTGGTAAGATTTGTAGTAATTGAGTGCACAACAGAACTCTGCCATCACTTTGTGCCACTGCATTTCAATAGTATGAAGCTTCTTACATGCAAACAAATTGCTGAAATTTGTTAAGCTTTTGCAAATACTTAATCCACTGAATACAAATAGATTTTCACCAGCAGAAACTCATTGAAAAGATTGATATTTAGTTGAAAAGTGAAAGGGAATGTATGGGCTCAAATTGTGGTCATAAATATTTTGTACTTGTAAATCAGAATTTGTATGTGTAAAAAAAATTTGTGTGTGTGTAAAAAAGATTTGTGTTGTGACTTAGCCAAAAAATACGTGTGAAACTCTGCAAGTTACAAGTACGAATTTTGACCCGACTTTTCTTCCTTTGATCTGATTGGCCAATGTCATGTCAATCACAAATTTAACTATCCAATCAGAGAACAGATGGGTTTGGCTATTGGAGGGGTGCTTTATGGAGCTTCAGGTCCTTGAAGGGAATAAATGCCCTTTTACATGCCAGCCCAGCGTTTTCCTTCATCACCACGAAGGAAAACAGTCTGTGGTGGTTTGGTGATTTTTGTGTCACAGGTTTATGTGCTTAATACAGGGACTTCCACAGCCTTTTCAACAGCGCTGCGAACCGCGGGGGAGGGGGGGCAGTGTTTTGGAAATGACAGTCTTCACTAGTGGGGATAGTTACAAAGCTTTCTTCGTTATGAATTAGCATACATGTTTTTATTGAACATTTAAAGAACTAGCAAAAAAAAACTCTTGTAGAGGACATAAAGTCAGAGATAGAAACGACAAGGAGCAGGTGCATCTAGTACAGGTAGAGCTGCTGCAAAAACCCACAGAGCTCAGCAGCCAGCGCCTTTGCTTTTAGTTAGCATTAGCAGCACATCCTGCATCCGATGTGAAAGGACCTTTATGCTGCGCACTGTGACTCACAGCCATGGTCCCGGGTCTGACTTTGTGTTAAACTAATCCTAAAGTAATAATGGTATTTCTAACCACTGATATACCACAACTTTACCCTTTCAACAGCTGCTGAAAGTTATGGGACCTCGCTTCTATCGGATATTTATATAGAGATCCTCCAGCTTCAAACTGTATTACCCTTCAAGGACCTGCAGTTCAAAAAAGCGCCCCTCCACAGCCAAACCAATCTGTTCTCTGATTGGATAGTAAAATTTGTGATTGACATGACATTGACCAATCAGATGAAAGGAAGAAAAATAGGGTCAAAATTCGTTTTTGTAACTTACAGAGTTTCACACGTATATTCTTTGGCTAAGTCCACATACAAATCTTTTTTACGCACACACAAATTCTTTTTTTCACATATAAATCCTGATTTACAAGTACAAAACCGATTTACAAGTACAAAATATTTATGACCACAATTTGAGCCTATAGGAATGCTCTGATCTTTGCAAACTCCTCAAAAAACAGAAAGTTGGAACCCACTACTGCAACACCATGACATTACAGCATGCAGACAATAAGCTCTGATCTTCAAGTTGCAGGTATAAATAAATTCACAGTGCATATGGAGCTATGAGTCTGTGTACCCAAGTAGGTGCTCTGTAAATGTGATTACTATCAAATCATAACCAAATCAAATGTCATGTTAAAGCATCCACTAATCTTTTTTTTAGATAATAATAACAAATTTATGTATATAGATTTTTTTTTAACATTATTACTTTATATTTGGGATAAAACCCCACATTGAAGATAAGTATACATGTCCACACAGTCAAACATACAATCCTACATTCATTCTTGCATGCACACTTTCACACATACAAGAACAAGAGCTAAAAGTAAAGAGCAGAACGATTAAGAAAATGAGTCAAAATGAGTTTTCAGCAGATGTTTAAAATTAAATTAAGCCAGCCTGTTCCAAAATGTAGGAGCTCCAACTTCAAAAGCGTGGTCACCTCTTAAAATAAAAGCATGAAACAGATGATCAGATGATTGGAGAGGCCAAATGTTGGAATAAAATCTCAGCAGGCCTGGTATATATGCCTGCCGTGTAGGTTTTTACATGTTATTAATGAAACTTTAAAATTCTGAATTTCCCAGGCTTGTTAGGAGCCTAGCTGCTGAGTTTGGGCCTGTTTGACACAGGCTAGTTGATCATTGAGGTTTGTTTTTT
Organism: Haplochromis burtoni; assembly: GCF_018398535.1. NCBI lineage: Eukaryota > Metazoa > Chordata > Actinopteri > Cichliformes > Cichlidae > Haplochromis > Haplochromis burtoni. Next base: position 475,682 of record NW_024582516.1, on the reverse strand, counting down.
GTGATGATTCTTAAATGAAGGCAACAAGACTGGATTAGATATGAGATTCAAAATGCAAATACTGATGAAACATGATACCAAGCAGATGATATGATATTGCTGGAGTGGGAGCCGGTGTAATGACTGACCTCCTTAGAAAAATTGTCAGGGTCGAACACAAGTACCTCAGTTTTGCCAGAAATAAGGTCTTTCCAAGCATCTGAAAAGATTACTTTTCTGTGAAATGCAGGCAGTGATGTTTGTTGGGTTATATCTAACTATTTATTCTAAAGAGACAACACAATTCAAGTTGAAGCTCCTCCTCGAGTTCCCTTTTATCCCACCAGAAAACAGTCTAGCTTGAGCTCTGACTCCTCTTCGAGATGAAAGAAACAAATCCCACAGCATTTTATAAATAAATACCACAAGCCTCACTCAGTATGATGTGAGGTTACCGTCTGTCCATACTGGGCTGCACATTTCCTTGTTTTTCCACTTGTCTGATCAATTCAAACCAAAAAGTCATCAATCACTCCCGACTCAATTCTTTGATGTCAGGGTGCCCATCTCTGAAACATCTCTGAAGCATCTCACTCAAGGGTTTTTTTTGTGTGTGTAATTTTTCAGACAACCCTTTGATCCCATTACGTACAGTTTTGATCCTCTTGGTTATTGCTTGTTTATTCCACAGTTGTTCCTGAACGTGCACCAGTGGAAAAAATTATAGTCCAAACTTAAGTGCTCAGTTTTCTGGTTATAGATATATAACCAGAAAACTGGTTATATATCTATAACCTATATAGGTTACCTGCTCTGATTACCTATATAGGTATAGGTTATAGATTATAGAAGACGATGCTTGTAGCATCCAGGGCTTTATTGAGCAGCTGCTGACCAGGCCAGTAACTGTGAAATTGAGCTGGGTCAGTGGGGAAAAGATGAGAAAACACAGGCCAGATTGAAAGTGGTTTGAGGGGGGAGAAACTATGCTGCAGGTCAGGACTCCAAAGAGAAAACGGCAGATTTAAGAGTGACAGACTCCATAAAAAAGTAATTTAATTTAAGAGATTTGACAACTGACTTCACTAAACCGTCCTGACTCCAAAGAGAAAACAATACCACCGTAGAGCACCTTATATCACACTAGACTACTCATAAAATGGCTGAGTCAAGTGCAATATTGTACTGCACCTTCCTCCAAGTGCAGACTCAGAAGGTAAAACAATATATATAGAGGCGACAGCAACATCCTGCTGCACCTTACACTGCTTGAATTCCAAACTTCTAAGCGAGAAGAGATTTAAGAGCAACAACATCTCAGTGCACCTCCCTGAAAGTCCAGGCTCCACCATGAAAACAGCTAAATAAAGAGCAACAGCAGCGTACTTAACTTTACAGCAAGTTCAGACTCCACAGATGAAACGGCAACAGCTTACTACATCTATGTTCAAGTCAAGGTGTAAAGAGAAAACTGCCAAAATCTTCCCAAACTTCACTCCAAACTCCACAGACAAACCACATAAATTAAGGGGAACAGCACATTCTTGCAAATTCAGACTTCACAAATGAAACATCACATTTAATAGCACTCAAACTTTGCTGTCAAGACTCCTTAGAGAAAACAACTGGTTTTATAATGACATTTTTGTTCTCTCTCTTTACAGGTGAAGACAGGTCTGTATTCAAGTCTATGGGCAGGCTGATTGTTCACTTAAAACTTGAAAGTCCCTTTAGTGCAAAAGAAGAACATCTGCATTCAGGGGAGAGAAAAAAGTCTGGCACAGCAGGATCACCTCCCAATCATCCTGGTGTTCTTCCCTGGTTTTCATCGCTCCAGTGGGTAGAAAATCAGGATTCTTTGGTTTGTGAACATGGGGCTGACATCAATCAATCAATCCCAGACAGTAATTACAGTGATTGCCCCGAAACCGAAAGGTCACTGGTTTGATCCCAGCTCTGTCAACAGTCCTGTGCGCACAAATCTGAGACAAGACCTCTGAGGATCCAGATAAGAGCCTTACAAGAGCAGATTTATTACGTAATGCGATCAGAAATGCTTTTTCCATGTTTTATGTTTATTTTAGCGTTCATCTTTTCAACGCCAATCATCTTCTCCCTGCAAAAAAATGAAAATAAAAAATCTAGCTACAGAGTCCTCTTCACCAGATCGCATTATTTATGTCCCTGTAAGGGAAGTTTGGAAGCACACCACCATCAGATGATGCCTTCATAACAAAACTCGAATTTCCTTTAATTAATATTAATCGTTTTATGAAATTACCTGGAAAATTAAGCTGTTAATCATGCCGAATTTCTGTTGCCCATTGCTGCAGTCAAGGAATGCATTGCAAGCTGCCAATTAATTTTGCCTGTGAAACAGCTTTGGATAAAAATGATGATGACATGAGAATTTCACACAGGCTAAATTTGTTGGGAAAAGACGAAAATTGTATGAAATTATACACAGACCCGGTCTGACAGGCAACAGAATACGGTGCAATAAGTATTTCGATTTTTGTTGGGGGGAAATAAAAGGAAAGCGAAGATTAGACATTAAAAGAAACTAAAAGGAATACTTCTGTTGTTTTGGCAATTCATTCTCTAATGAAACGTATTAATTAAAAATAATTATAAAAATAATAAATTATTAATAATGATAATAATAAATATTCTTACCCAAACATGAGTTAACGAACCCATACCAAACGCACCCAGCGCGTCCGATCAACCACCGCCCCTGGGTGCTGGCTGCGAAGCTGAACGGAGTCCCCAGCACACTAACCAGCAGGTCGCTCGCCGAGATGCTCACCAGCATGAGATTCATGGGCGTGCGCAGAGCCCGGTACCGGCAGAACAGCGTGAGCACCAGGAAGTTACTGAGAAACCCGAAAGTGCCGATGAAGCCCAGGCACACCGCCACCACAAGGTGCCCAGTCGGGCTCAGGGACGGAGGGGGCAGGGAACCGGATACCTCCTCGTACGCGTCCGTCGCCTCCGTGCTGCGGGCTACTCCCTCGGGACAGTGCGCGCAGCTCAGGCTCAAGTTGGAAATGATCATACCGGGATGAGCCGCGAAGTTTGCACCAGTCGGAAGTTTGTACCTCGGGAGGGAACCATCCGGTCTCGGTGTTTTTCACTCATCTGGAGAGGCGAAGGCGTACGGATGTCTCCACAGTCTGCGCGCATGAAGCACGTTTAACGAGGCAAGGGGTAATTTCTGTAAGTAATCTACTTTCTAGTCTGAGAGAGACACTTTGCGAATGAATGAGGAGAAGAGATGCTCTGTCCCGTTAGACCCGCCCCTCCACCGTGCGCTCCGGAGAGGTGCGCTCCTTTTCAGGCGCGGCCACTTAAGTGCGCCTGAGCTTTTATCACCCACAGCGCCCTTTAACGGGCTGGGAGACAAACACCTCAAACAAGAAGCGGTGGGTGGTGTTTGTATGTGTGGATGTGTAGTGGATGTGTGTAACAGGCTCGAGCCACGGTCACACCTGCACCATCAATCAACGCGTTACACAACAACATGTAGGGAAACAAACTTAAAAGCTGCGTGACGGGTGAAGGCATTCAGATTTGTCCTGATTTTTCTAACATATACGTGTAATTAAAAGGAATCACTCAGTTCTCATGTCAGGATTGAAACAGAAAATCCATAAGCTGTCTGACAAGAGATCAGTATGTTACAGCCTGAAGGGGGAAGGGCTCCATCCTCTTTTGAGCTCTCTGATCTGCTGGCTGATCACAGACTGATAACCGTGTTTGTATATTTATAATTTACATAGGGACCTATTGGCCACAGCTTGATTTCAAGGTCCAAAAGCTATGCTATGCTTTTGATAGCTAACTATCAAAAGCATTTTGATAGCACACTATCAAAAGCATGGGAATCAATGATACTGTCTCCAGCTCACAGCCTTCCTTTCTGTCAGTCAAGGGTTTCCTGTTGCTCTTGCTGTGCTTATTCTTAGATGCTGCGTCTGCTGTCTTTCCCTCTCCACTTTTGACAAACACACAAAGAAACATGACATCATTTGATAGGGAGTTCTTAGTAAGAGCGAACAGGAAAATGTGGCATATATGACTATTAGCAACTCGTAGTTAGAAAAATACACTAACAAGCACTTTGTTGCTATACTAATACTGGGTAGAACCTCCCTCTGCTCTCAGTCGGTCTCTGTGTCTTTGTGGATTCCCCAAAGATTTTGGGAATAAATCTTTGAGGTTCTGCTCCATGTTGACATGATTCCGTCATATACTTTCTGCAGATTTTTCAGATGTCAATCTCCCATTCGTGCGCATCTCAAAGCTGTCTGCCAGATCCAGATCTGGATTGAAGGGAGGCTGCTGAAGTCTGAGGAACTTTCGTTTTTTTTTTTTTAGATATTCATCATCCTGCAGGAAGTAGCCATTAAAAGGTGGTAAGTGAGTTACTCAGGGGCTCAAAGTGTGCCAAGAAAGCTGAATTCACTGTTCTGGTCCAATTTATGTTTTTTCCTTTGGCTTTTACTTATTTTGCTTTTGTGGTTTGGTTTTTCCGCCCATTTTCCTGTGACTTATACTTTTCTCTGTGGCACCCCCTGTTTGTCTTTGAGTTTCTTTCAGTCTACCTCATCCTCATTAGTTTTATCTGTGTTCAAATATCTGTGCGTTTATCATCCCCCTCTTCTGCTTGTTTTTTTTCTTTCTTGGTCTTGTGTTTTATTAGTTCCCCCCTTCTGAGGTTTGTGTTTTCCAAGACTTTTTATGTAAGTTCAGTGAGCTTTGTATTAACCCATAAGAACACAGACCCATTTCTCCTCAAAGGTTGTGAGTGAAATGTAGACATGCCAATAGGGTCTGAAAATGGCTACCTGCCACAATGGGACAGCTTGTTTCATTTTCCCAGTACGGATGGTTTCTTGGCATTTGGCACAGACCCATGCACAGACAGAGGCCAGTCAACATGTTGCCGTGACTTTCAGAGATTTGTACACTGTACAAACGTGTCTGTTTCTTCAGTAACACAAAGATGTCTGCTGTTTTGACCTTTGTGAACACTCCAGGGGAGTATGGACATCATCTGAAGGTGTGAAACTCAATTCTTTGAATTTAAGCACTCAGGGGTCTCAGAAGAGGAATTTCTCCAAGAAAATAGTTTTCTGTATATTTTTTTCTTGGAATCTTAAGTTTTACTGCCCAGGATACTTCATCACAATCGATAAACACTATCCATCAATTATCTCCGGCCTATCAAATTCAAGGTAGCAGGGTGGACTTGAGCAGGTCGCCAAACTATCGCAAGACTAACACAACAGTTCACACTCACCAATTTAAAATAGCTAACTAATCTAACTCAACACGCCTTTAGAACTTAAGTCAGGAGTTCGACTGTATCCGGTAAGGCTAGACCCCCATGCTAACTTTAGATATGAGGGAGAGAGAGAAAACTGAAGCCGTATAGACTCAGACGTCGCCTGGATTAATATGGTCCGTGTTAGGTGTTGAGGAACCAGGACACAGTGATGAGAAGTGGGCTCCTGGCACAAGTGGGCAAGAGATGAGAACAGGGCGCTGTTGGAATGCTACTATGCAAGTATCCCCAGCAGAAGGAGTTACATGAATAGGATACGGAGAAGGAGTACGGAAAAGGAATACGGGAAGCTCGAGAAGTACCAAGGGCTCAGAGAAGAGCTCCCTTTAAGGCTGGGAAATATCGTGATAATAGTTGCCGACTAGTCTAGAAACTCATCATATCTCAAAAATAAACCTTTTTTTTTTTAATGAACCTTTTTGTTTAACTGACTTTGAGTTCCTGATCAGAGTTTGTCAGTTGTGTACATGATCTCTGACATGAATCCATGTCCAGAAGCTTTGTGATGATGGAACAACAGCCAGTGAAGGAATCAAGATCTACACATGTATTCTGTCTGTGTGTGTGTGTGTGTGTGTGTGTGTGTGTGGTGTGTGTGTGGTGTGTGTGTGGGTGTGTGTGTGTGTGTGTGGTGATGTGGCTGTGTGTTCATAGTTGATCACCTGTGCACACTGAGACACAGCAATCTGTTTCTTTTGACCTCTGCGTGTTTGTACCTCTGATTCTAATAAGGTGAGTCCGAGGAGAGATTGGATTTGGCTGTATGCTACCAACCCAGTCAGAGGTTAGAAAAGGGTGCTTGTACTTTCTGTGCTGCTTTTTCCATTTGGAAAACTATTTTTTTACTTTTGACTGGGTGGGCAAGACGACAGGTCGTTTGGCTGAGCCCACCCCTACCTGTAATTAGATACCAGAAAAGGATGTTTGATACTGATACTGGTATATTGGCATCACGTACCCCAGAATGACGAGAGTGGCATAAATAGACCAGAATAGGGGCGCACTACTCAAAGACACCTGGCTTCAATTAAGCCACTGAAGCAGAGGCAATTATGTTGAAACAACCCCCCCCCCCCCCCCCCCCCCCCCACCCCCCCCCCCCCCCCCCCCCCCCCCCCACACACACAACACCCCAACACACACACACACACACCCACACACACACACACGCAGAATCTCTCCAAAAGCAGTGCCCATTAACTATAAGGCAAGTCAGTGTAAAAATGATGCATCTCTACCTTTCTACTTGTCATGGACCGATTCATTAGACATAAAAAATGACAGGAGAGGCGTGGATTTGCAAGTAAAGTAGATAACTTTATCTAAAAAAACACACACAATGAGTCAGTCTTATCAGTTGGGCCAAACCTAATCAAGAAGCCAACCAACGATGGTGCAGGGAGAATGGACAGGTGCTCCAAGGTGCACTGATGCACTCCACCTGAAGGGACCTGCACAGAAACAAAGAGACAGGGCAGAATACACTGGGGCATCACACCTGGTGAGAACAACAATACTTATATTTGAAAAACACTTTATCTTAAGTGGCAAATTTATTTATAGTTACAGGGTACGCCTCAGTTTCCATCTCATTTCACAAAAGCTGACATCATGTAGAGATACTAGAATTATTTGCACATCAAGATGGTAATCAGTATCAAGACTTTCATGCATTTACACAAGATACTAATAATGTTGTTTTTTCCTGGTGAGGACTGTCATAAAAAAGACTCTTCTACTTATTATGCAGGAAACGGGTGCCGTTGCTCCCCCGCTCTCTCATGTCTTTGTCTCTTTCACTCTTCCTTTGATTTCTAAGGTAACCTTGCCAACAGGTGCTCTTCAGTGGGAAAATTAATTATTAATTAGACAAAATTAGATAATTTAATGAAATTTGCTTCATATAAAAATCATCAAAACTTAAATACAGGACCTGTTCCCAGCACTTTTGGTGGCGCCCTAATTAAAAAATAATTTTATTTAAACTTTATGAATATAGTCAGGAACTTCTTTTCAAGTCTGAATTAATAATAATGGAATTTTTTAATGTGTGATTAAAAAGATTACTTTATGCCTGAACTTGTTATAAATATTTCCCACTTTAAGTTTAAATTTGAATCCAAAACTGCCACCAAAGTGCTCTAAACCTTTAAAGAATTTTCAAATGATTTTCAAATTTGTACCGTTTATGAAATGCTTCAAGTGAAACACGTTTTTTTTAGAAACCATTTCATTTATGTGCAAAAGCCTGTTTCTTTGCATATGTGTGTATGTGTGTGAGAGATGAGGAAAATCTGCCAGCATGAGGTTTGCTGACATTCAAAGAAAATCATCAAAGCTTTAACTTGTGAGTCAGAATCAAAGGAAACCTGGTGTGGCAACCAAAACCTTTTTCACTTCTAAACCTGACGTTTTCGCAAAGCTAAATCAGGGCGATTCACAAGTGAAGTGAATATCAGTCAAACACACGTTTTAGGAAAACAAGACAGTTTTTGTCTGATGGTGTCTGGCTTGGTGAAGCAGAAATCAAACCAGTGCAGCCACTAGACGCCCACATTCTGTCACTCTGGTGTGACTCTATTTTAAACTGAGTGATGGCCTTTGTTAGCGAAGACACAGAAGAAAGCTGAAAATATTCAAGGGATGAAATAAAAGGGGGGAGATGCTTGCAAGCTATAGAAACACACAATACTCAAGTCAGTCTTGATCATAATTCAACAAGTGAATTAAACGATTCCCTGATTCACTGACACACTTATTAAAGAAATGCTTAGGTGCTAATTGAGTGGCTGGCTTTCAGTGATTAGAAAGACCAATGGCTTAGACATGTAAATATTGTACATTTAAGTAGTAAATAATCGAGATGAACTTAGATTACTCAGTATTGATGAGTGATCTGGACAAAAATATAGAAAAAAAACTTTCTTTTTGTCCTTTCTCTTTTCATCCAAGATTCTCTAAACGACAGCATTGTGTGTCATGGATTAGTGTAGATGAAGATGAAAATTCAGATTAAAAGATGAGCCTTTATTGGTTAATGCAAAAGTTTCAGAAACAAAAGGTGAAAAGAGAAACACTAAACAGGAATAAAGGGCAAACAGACTGAGGAGGCAACACAAAGTTTATCAGGAAAATCAACACTGACAACAAGGGAGGAACAGCGAGGACCTTATACCCAGCAAACATGGTTGAAACCGTGACGTTATCTCCATGTTAGAGATCCATTCAAACAGATGATCAGATTAGTACAATAAGACATCAAAGATACATTTTTAAAAAATGGTTTTTTGGAATTCAGTGACATATGATTGATTGGTCACAAAGTGTGATGAACTGATAGCCACACAACTTCTGAAGATACACAGACTACCATTACGAAATCTCATTCGTTCCCTACTCTTGGATATTTTAATCATAAAGTTTTTTCACTTACCCGGTGAGGCAGGGAGGCGAGCCCCAAGACGGCTCTCACTTCTGGTGTCAAGCGCCCAGCACCCGCCAGGCATGACCCGCTCCGGGGACAGTGGCTGGTGGGGAGTTTGAATGGGGGGGTACACCTGTCAAACTGTAACGCAGGTGTCCTAAGGCGAGCTCAGGGAGGACAGGAACCTCCCTTGGTGCAGCAGTGTGAATACAGACGTGAAAGCGGGGCCTCACGATCCTTTTGACTTTGGGGGTTTTAAGCTGGAGGTTTCAGAAAAGTTATCACAGGGATAACTGGCTTGTGGCGGCCAAGCGTTCATAGCGACGTCACTTTTTGATCCTTCGATGTCGGCTCTTCCTATCATTGTGAAGCAGAATTCAAGCGTTGGATTGTTCACCCACTAATAGGGAGCGTGAGCTGGGTTTAGACTGTTAGACAGGTTCATTTTACCCTACTGATGAAGATGGGATGCAAGAAGCTCATGGTTTAAATCAGATTAGCTTTTGAATCCTTGCTCACCTTTTGTGATGTTCTTACTCATTTTTCAATCAAGATCAATATTCTTATTTTTTATTCTAATGGTTAAAAAGAAAATAAGAAACAATTTTTGCACGCTTCTCTCCCTAAAAAGTTTAGCAATGACATCCAGACAATATTGAAGAATTCAAGTGATTCAAGAAAAACTTTTGTATTTATGAACCAAAGACTAGGGCTACATCTGCAACTACACAGGTATTTTTTAAAAAGAGGATTTTCTGCTTTCATGTTGACAAAATATCTCAGTCCACATGAAATCCCACCATAAAAAGTCCTGTCAAAACCATTGCAAAAGCTCTAGATGTCAGTATAACAAGCAGTGGCCTGCAAGCAATAACATGGTACAAAATCTGACATCAAAAAATGAGATGAAGGCACTGCAAGACATAATCTTTGTTTTCCACATCTCAACACAGAAATAAACTAGTTTTTCAAAAGCTCCACTTCAGGGATGTAAAACACTTTTTATTTGTGCACAAAAGGCCAAAACACAGAAAAAAGCTACCTATATACGCATACACAAAATACCTGTACACAAGAACAAGGTGTAGGTGTACAATAAAAGCTGTCATTCAATGATTATTTGATGCGGTAGTATTTGCCTGGTATGCACACACGAGTAATTATACAATACAAAATAGCCAGCAAACAGGAACCACATTCAGTTGCTGAACCCAGAATACACGACATGTCTATATGTTGGAAAAACTCTCGGAAATGTACAAAAACTCCCAAAAGAACTTTGACTAGTTTGGAAATTTGTAGTTTGTGGCCACTGGTGGCAACATGACACATTGTTTACACACTGAATTCATGGAGGTGATGAGATTTCATACTATTCCATTATTAACAGCTTGTAGTATTATGTTAACATCCTGTGCAAGGGTAGGAATATGAGCATTATACAAACAATACAGTCTAGTTTGGAAATTCTCCACGGCTGGTTTTACAAATCTTTTATGAGGACCGGAATACGTGTAGTGCTTCTGTTAGGCTTGGTTAGTACAGTGACCAAATAACTAAGGCTGCCCCCTCAGAGTTGTCTAGGTTCTCGCAGTCAACATACAAATGAGGCTCTCAACTATGAAAGCCTGCATATTTCACACTGCCGCTGCCTTTTATTACAGTTGTCTTGAAAAGACTAAGATTTTTAAATGATTGCTGGTTGGAGGCACCTGCCCTATTTCTTGGAAGAGAAGAGATTAAATTGCATACATAGAAACAAAATCTATGAGAAAACAATTTCAATACCAATCAAAAAGCAGATGCAGAGTTGATGCATTCAGCAACGGCCCTGCATAAAACAGTGTTTTTGCACAAAAAACCTTCCAACAATATGCCAACGGGCATAATTCTGTGTGCATTGTGAATTGGAATTGAAAACAGCACATCCTATCGTTAGAATATTAAAATCACTTGTGACAGGTCACTGCATGATCAATATTTATGATTTATTGCTTTGTTAGTGTTGGAGTTCACTTATCTTGTGTGTTAGAAAGTAAGCAAACAGACAGAGCTAGTTGTTCCTTTTTTCAGGAAGTGTGACCAGGCGGTGTATTCCAACTTCACACCTATGAGCCTCCCTGAGAAGGTCAGTGCCAGGGTACTGGGGAGGAGAGTCCATCCATTAGTCTAACCTTCAATTTGAAAGAAAAATGTAGTTTTCATCCTGGTCATGTAACATTAGACCCACTTTTTATCCTCTCAAGGGTATTTGAAGGTTTGTGGGAGTTTACCCATTCGGTCTCAGTGTGTTTTGTGGACTTGACTACATACCTTTGAGTGTCCTATGGAGGTTGCTTTGGGAGTATGGAGTATCTGGCCCACCGTTGCAGGCTGAATGTGAGAGCTCGGTCTGCACTGCCAGCAATACTTCAGATGCATTCTGTAGGCAGAGCTGAAGAATGGAGTGTGTGTGGTTCAGTGTTTCAGGATCTTATCTCTTCTTTCTGATGATAGCTTTCTGGTTCTGCTGCCTTTGTCGAATGCTGACACTCAGATGGTTTGTGGCAAAGTGACACCTCAAAATCTGAGGTGGTTCCTTGTCAGTGAAGTGGAGTGTCCACCCTGGATAAGTGGTGAGGGAGATAGACAAATAGACAGGTACAATGTCACCTACTGTACAATGTAGACTTTGTACTGATCTGTTGAGCTGAATGTAAAAACAAAGCTGTATATATACTGGTCAATCTACATTCCTACCCTCATGTGTGGTCACAAACCCTCAGTAGTGAATTTAAAAAAATGAGAGAGAGAAATGAATTTCCTCTGAAGGGGGAGCGTAAAGCCAGCAGTCCGTTGACATGGTTCAGGCATCTGACTAGGATGCTAGGTAAGATGTTCCGAGCATGTTCCACTGGGAGGAGACCCAAGAGGGTGGTCTGGGTATCGCTGCTAAAACTCCTGCCTCCAGTTCTGATCTAGTTCTAAAATCATGTATGGATCAAAAGCCACTGTGTTCCCCCCTGAAGAGCTGAAGGAGGTGGCCGGCGAGAGGAAAGATGTTTCTATCCCTGCAAGTAGGATGGATGGATGATTTCTCAGAATCATTGTAGAATATAAAACAAAAACACCTTCATAGTATGAACAAAATTCCAGTATGAAACAAATTACTACCAGATTCAGTTTTGTTGATTTCTTGTTCAAGGTCATATTCTCGAGCATGTCAGACATCTTGTATCTGGTTGTTATTTTTCGATCACTACCTGGAAGTCCTCTTCTAGCACGTGCACTGTACTCCCTGTAAAATTTATTGGATGGCACAGCTTGAATTATCAAAGGGTTAGACTGCCTAATTTCCCTAATGCATTAAAATTTCTGAAGATTTGCTTAAACTTTTGCACCATTTATAATTTCTGTGAGATGATACAGAGAAAACCAGTGATTAAATATTCTCTTCTAGTGGCCTGAAATGCAGAAAAACAAAACATACAAATCATTTCATCTTACACTTTTTACATAATGTAACAATCAGGAAATGATTTGGTCACTTGGACAGTTTTGTAACACAGTATTGCCATAAAATGTATAAACGCAAATGCAAACAGATGGAAATGAAGTATAAACCACGACTGCAGCTGCTGGCATTTCTAGGTCATGAGGCAACACGACGGTGGTGGGAATTCATTAGATCTGATATTCTGAATCACTTATCAGATATTACCCTAACACATGCGGTGTAATACATTAAACTAGTTTTGATAGTTGAAGGTTATGAGATTGATTCAAAAACCTTGCAACCTTTGGACAAATGCTCTGCATTTACATGGATCGGTGGATTTGCCCAGACTATCAAAGGTTTTGACTCATGCATACATTGGGAGTTACAATAAATATTAAAGCACTTTTTATTTAGCTATCTAAAGAGGTATTAATATATGCAGTCAAGTAATGTTCTGTTTAATTTTGGGAATGATTCAGGGCACAAAGTCCAGATTTCATAATAACTGTGAACATGAAGCTCACTGGTGTTAATTAATGCCTCATGTAAAAGTTAACAGTCAGAGCTTTTACATATATGCTAATTGGGCAGACAACTAAAAACCATCATGCACCACAATGAGAGTGTTGCAGTGGCTATTCAATAGTGTAACTGGCCCATCTGTTTCTACAGCTACTGAGGAGAACAAGGTGAAGAGCCAGGGAAAAGGGCACAGGAGATGAGGAGCTGTTGTTTCCAAAACGAAAAACAAAGAGGACCGAGGGAGCCGGGCTTTGCTTTCATTGTTGTCTCTCTGGTATATGTTGTGGTCCAGGATGGAAGAGCTACTTTACTGCACAGGGCTGAAAATGACCTGTTTAAAAAAGGTGTGTGTACATGTTTGAAAGAGCAGCCTATTCTCATTCCCAAGGTTTCAAATCCAGCCATTGTGACAAAGCTGCTGGCTATCTTAGATATTTGCACAAGGTTTTCTTTGGCTATGGTGCTGTGATGCACAGAAAATGTTGACATGGGTCTCATATGCTTGTTCCGAAATATTTGTCACATTTATTTATAGTTACATATTTGTATTCTCAACATACAGGCTAAATTTTGTAAAGCACATTTGAGTCCATATCATGATCATTTACTACTTTATGACAAAGCTGTTAGCATGCAGCATCCTGTGAGGAGTGCATCAAGGTACCGATACCAAAGGAAACTTTGAGCGTTTCTCTTTAGCAACAAACGCAACAAAATTTGATGCCCTGGGAGGAGAGTGCATTTAGAAGATACATGAACTATTACATGACAAAAGTCATGTAATAGTTAAACTCAAGTCATATTCATTCTATGATAAGGCACAACATGCCTTATCATGCACAACATGCAGATGCAATAGATGAATCAGACACTTTGACCTCTCACTAGTAACAAAGAGCCCAAGGTATTGATCCAACCTTCAAACTCCAATCTAAAACATCCCCGAGATGCACCATAACAGATCATCTGTGGAGAGTACAAACTGCCACCCTACACAATATTGCACCTACACAATATTAGGCAGCTGTATTGGTGCAAATTACTTCAAATGTAATATTTCTTTGATGCTTCTCTGCTTTAGGAGATGTATATGATCTGCATGGCAAACATTAATGACCTATAACAGGAAGAAACCCCCAAAATAGAAATTAAATTTGATGAGACCTCATTAAAGGCAGCTTTCAAAGTTGTACTGCAGATCAAACTTTAACCAGCCACTCCTCCTCTTCCAGTCTTCATGGCGTCTAATCGCCTCTGCCTCAGGCTAAAGATGTCACCTTAATCACAACGAGATGAGTGACAGGTGCTTGTGCAGGAAAGTGGAATTAACAGTATTTCCTCCCTGGAGGTGAAAAGGTTGCTTTGATCAACTTTTTTTTGGAAGGTGACTAAGAGAGAAGAGAAGATTAATAACGGTCTTTTCTTTTTTAAACCTGAAAGAATTACATGGTAATTTGAGATTGTGTTTTGTTGTCTTTGGCCTGTCGTAGTTAAACATGGAGTTAAATGGAGTTAAATGATTAGTCAATCAGTGCATTTTGCTTTTGTTTACATCCTTACATTGTTGCAGCTGTTTTGCAATTGGCTTGTTTGAATGTTTCATTTCTGTTCTGTTCTTCTTTTTTTTTTACTAGTATGGTATACTAGAAGTGCACAACACAGAGGTTTTTTTTAGTAGTTTTTATACAGTTTCTTTCAAATAATGGTTTCAAGGGAAATAATGGAAGTACTGAGAGGATTTTATCTTAAATAAAAATGAGATTTCACATACTTCCTTTGACTAGTACTTACCGTGGAAAAAAAGCACAAAAATGTGGCGCGAGTGGTTTAACGTACTAAGCTGAGATTGTGTTCGGCAAACCATGTGAATGTCACAGTTCTTCAATAATGAAATTATAAAATAAAAAATGATTTCTGCATTCCAGTACAGTCCTCAGATTATGTGCATATTTCCCTGTAAACACAGTTGTGGTTGTTGTCATTTTTTTTCCTTTATAGGTCAACCAAGTTGCTTTACTTTTAAACTGCCAAGGTCCTGGCGGGTTGCGAGCATACTTTCGTGTCCTCTGGAAACCCTTAACCCTGTTAAGTGCTCGAGTCCAGTAGGTGGTGGTAATACACCTTTAAGCTGGTTGGCCGACCCCCAATAAAAAGATCAGCTCAAACCTTCACACTTATCCAGATTGTTTCCTACTCTGCAGCAATAATCAAGTTTTCTAGTGTTTACTCTTAAAGGAGTCTGTTGGCACAGTCCTCCAAAATAACCTCACCTGTACTTTCCTGCACGCTTCTTACCTGCAGTCTGTTAATGAAAGACCAACAATTAAGCTAACCAGTCAGGATTACAAACTAATTCAAGCTACAATAATGATACTAACTTGGGCCCACTTTAACCTGTTCTCTACTATGGCAGAAATCCCCACGAAGTTCCTGTAAACAAGTCACTTACCTGTTCCCTCACCTGGTGGTCTGAAGAAATTTACTTGGTGATTTGCTCCCAAGTATTAATTCAGATAATACATTTTCATCTTTCTGCATTCACCTGATTTACTGAACTTGATATAAGTGAGAGAATAGCAGCATTCAGATGGATGTTTTAAAGTGGTAAAGGTCTTGTAATATAAGTAAAGATGTCTCCCTCTCTCTCAACTACCTGCTTCTCATGTAAAGATAAATCTTTGTTTCTTTCTGAATTGAGAAGAGTTTTTGTCCTTACAATTCATGGTTCATTTCCAGTGTTGGTCAAGTTACTTGAAAAAAGTAATCAGTAACTAATTACTGATT
>NW_024582516.1:389013-459355 GCF_018398535.1 Haplochromis burtoni | reverse complement strand
TGTTACTGCCCATCCCTGTTCATTTCATCCATCATGCTAAGAACCGAAAAGCCTTAATTAAATGCTCTCAAAAGACCATCAAGTCATCGCTTTGACTATTTTAAATAGATGCCATGTTTTAGAAGAAGCATGGGAACAAACCAACTATAACTAAGTCTCATCCTTGGGGTAAAAATGCTGTAGGTGTTGAGAGTGACCAAAGACATTTGTCATCCAGATCAAAAAGAAATTCTTCTGGTGTTCCATTTGGATGATTTTCTGCTGTGAGAGCAGTAAACTCATGACTGAACAGCACAGGAAAATAAGCGCTGGAGCATGCAAGCAGCTATAAATCCTTCGATCGCTTTTTCTTTGATTAATTCTCATAAAGAACTCAGGTGAAATTGACACAGGGAGATGAAAGGTTCCTTATACCCCCTCTTCTCTCTTTTCATTCTCCTCGGGTTATTTCCTTCTCTCTGCCAGGGGACGTGTTTGGCTGTGAGCAGCAGAGTTGGGAACAGCATCAGCATCCATTTATCCACATCATTACCCACATCTACCACTGCTGCCACAGACACACAGAGCTCAGTCTCTAATCTCCAGTCCACAAGATGACACTTTGACCTCTGGGAAGTGCTGCCATGTGATTACAGAAGAGCAGCAGAGGAGAGATGCAAAGACACGGTGAACAGTTTTTGTTAGGGTAACGTGCTGTAACTTTGTCAAAAAATGACTATACAGGAAGTCATTAGTACTAATAAATAGACTCACTGACCACTTTATTAAGTAAACTTGTTTAACTGCTTGTTAACATAAGTGTTGAATCAACCAATCACATTGCAAAAACTCAATGCATTTAGGTGTGTAGACACAGTCAAGATGATCTGCAGAAGTATAAACTGAGCTTCAGAAAAACATGGTGATTGTCATTCCTGTTGACTACAACCTCTTTAACATTTATGATATGTTGTTGTTATTATTATTATAATACATTTGTTTGTTGCTCTGGACTTACTCCTTTTAATTGCAAAGCTGATGAACTGCTAATTTCTGACCACTTGCTTCTTTCTTTCAATATCAAAATGACCATTTCCATAACCAAGAACCCACGTACCATTTCTTTTCGGAATATTAAGAAAATCAATCCTGATACTCTTTCTTTTGCTTTCTCTAGTCATTTGCATTTTCATAACCTGCTTACCCAAGAGGACTTAGTTTCCTATTATAACTCTAGTCTAGTATTCTAAACTCTGTTGCCCCACTCAAAACCAAATCTGTATCATTCTCTCAGTCAGCACCCTGGTTTACAGCTGAACTCAGGCTCCTGAAAGCAAAAGGACGACGACTTGAATGCCTTTATAAGAAAACTGGTCTGAATATCCACAAGGAAATGTTTAATAATCATATTATGTATTATAAGGAGTGTATTAATCAAACAAAATCTGCTTACTACTCCACCATTATCTGTTCAAAAGATGACTCAACCAAGATACTGTTTTCACTGTTCAACTCTTCTTTCAGGTCACCAGATTCTTTACCTGCTCATCTTTACTCGTCCTCCTTTTGTGATTCTTTAATGTTATTTTTCATTGAGAAAATTCACAAAATACACCAAGAACTGGTTTCCGAGGTTCCATTTAGCTCTTCCTGTGTAATTCATCTCCCATCACACTGTTTTTCTGCTTTCCAGCTCCCCTCGGTTACTGATATTTCAGATTTCATCTGTAAGTCAAAACCTTCTACTTGTCAGCTAGACCCCATTCCTACAGTTTTGGTTAAGGCATGTCTATCTTCTTTGCTTCCCCTCATATCTGGCCTGGCCTGTATTTATATAGCGCTTTACTAGTCCCTAAGGACCCCAAAGCGCTTTACATATCCAGTCATCCACCCATTCACACACACATTCACACACTGGTGATGGCAGCTACATTGTAGCCACAGCCACCCTGGGGCGCACTGACAGAGGCGAGGCTGCCGGACACTGGCGCCACCGGGCCCTCTGACCACCCCCCCCCCCCCCCCCCCCCCCCCCCCCCCCCCCCCCCCCCACTGGAACTGTTCCTGCTTCCCTCAAAATTGCCGCCATCACCCCAATATTGAAAAAAACTGGTCTAGATCCCAATAATTTTGAGAATTTTCGGCCTATTTCCAATCTACCATTCCTTTCAAAAATTCTTGAGAAAATAGTTGCCACACAACTCCACTCACATTTAACTAATAATAATCTGTATGAACAGTTCCAGTCTGGTTTTCGCCCCTCCCATAGCACTGAAACAGCACTTATAAAAATAACCAATGATCTTCTTATGGCAGCTGACTCCGGTTTACTTTCCATTCTTATTCTCCTCGATCTGAGTGCTGCTTTCGACACTATTTCTCACTCTGTTCTCCTCAGTAGGCTAGCCTCCATCGGTCTCTCCCATACTCCACTAGCCTGGTTTAAGTCTGATCGCACTCAGTTCATTCAACTCAAATCCTTTACTTCTCAGTCCTTTCCTCTGACCACTGGCGTGCCCCAGGGATCTGCCCTGGGGCCCCTTCTTTTCATTATCTACCTTCTACCGCTTGGACATATTTTCCATAAATACAATATCGATTATCACTGTTATGCCGATGACACCCAGCTTTATCTGTCCACTAAACCTGATTCTGCTCTTCCCTCATCCTCCCTCACCCTCTGTTTAGCTGAACTAAATTCTCTTCTAATTTTCTCAAACTCAATAGTAATAAATCCGAGCTCCTCTTGGTCGGCACTAAATCAACATTATCCAGAACCAACAGTTTCTCTTTACTATCAATAACTCACCGGTCTTCGTTTCTTCCTCTGTGAAAAGTTTGGGTGTCATCCTCGACAGTACTTTATCTTTCAATTCAAACATTAATAATGTTACTCGGTCTGCATATTCTCAATTGCGCAACATCGTCTCCGTCCTTTTCTCACGCCACATGCCACTGCCATTCTTGTCCACAGCCTTGCTACTTCCCGGATTGACTATTGTAATTCACTTCTTTTTGGTCTTACTCAAAAATCCATCCACAAGCTCCAACACGTCCAGACCTCTGCTGCCCGTATCATCACCAGGACCCCTTCTGTCCACCACATCACTCCTGCCTTGCAGCAGCTTCATTGGCTCCCAGTCAAATATCGCATCAATTTCAAAATAATCTTGTACACATTTAAGGCTATTCATCATCTCTCTCCTCCATATCTCTCTGATTTGGTTAAGATCACCGCCCCATCTCGTTGTCTCAGATCTTCTTCTTCTCTTTCACTCTCCGTCCCTTCCCCCCGTCTTGCCACCATGGGGAGCAGGGCTTTCAGCTGCTCTGCTCCATGACTCTGGCATTCCCTGCCTCCTGATTTAAGAAATATCTCTTCCTTCTCTCTCTTTAAGTCCAAACTCAAAAGCCACTTGTACAAAATAGCTTATCCCACATAACCTCTCCACTCTGCTATTTTATTTGTTTATGTCTTATGCTTTTATGAGTCTGTAAACTGCTTGGTTTAAGTTGCTTTTATTCTAATGTGTACAGTGACCTTGAGTGTTTTGAAAGGCACTTTCAAAATAAAATGCATTATTATTATTATTATTACATCTTTACCCCAAGGCCCTGCATGTGTATACTCTCCTGTATATCCTCCTCCTGCAGAGTGAGTTCCTGAAGAGAGGAGAGCTCCTGCAAGATGTAACAACCTCCCCCACCAGTTGAAGACTGCCCCTAGGTGGCTCAATGCACCACCGGCACCCTGCGCCAGGACTGGGCCCCCATACGCCCACAACCCCGGCAACACACCAACCAGGACCCAAGCCCCCGAGGCCCAGCCAGGGCCCCAGCCCAGAGACAGAGCGCCCCCAGAACCTCACGCCCGTCCTGGACCCACCCAGGGGCAGCCAGGCTACCAGGTCAGTAACCCACATCCGTCAGCACATCCATCAGACCCTCCCCTAGCCCCGCTGCATGCAGCCACGAGGAAACGGTCACCTAAGAGCCAACAGAGCCCTTAATAGGCCATGACCGCAACCCTGGTTTGAGCCCTCCAAGGAAGATGCTCCTGGGGAACCTTTAGAGATATTAATTAACAGACAGCTGCATTAAGCAGTGTGAGCTTCAGTCACACGGTGAATAGAACACGAGTGCCCTTCTTGTACTGATGGTTTGTGTTTCTTTTCAAATGTTCAAATAAAGGAGGGCACCCATCATTCAGTCACTGCTTTCTTTCTATACTTTTTTATCTGAATAAAACCATATAGCCAGATCTGAAGTGGATTTGAAAAAATGAAAAAGCACTTAAACTTTTTACACAGAACTTTGAGTTCTTTGTCCCACATTCAATTAAAGTTTAGTAGAGGTTAACATAAGGGTTATTAATTTGAAAGGGCTTGGCACTTGCTCCAGGCCTTGAAATTAATAAAACACTTTACCCTTCTATTCTTTATCTCACTCAGTCCTTTGAAGATCTGTCATTAATGAATGAGTGTCGCTTCTAATCCACTGTGGGCCACAAAAGGTGATTTATTCAGAGTATATTACCAGGTAAAAGTATTGATTGATCAAAACACAGTTCAGAGATGTAAAGAATGCTACTATCAAAAGGTACCAAAACTATAAAGCTTATGTAAAATCATAAAAATAAAATGTAATAAATAAGAAAATTCTGCAGAGGGTAGAGGGTTTTTTTTCCACTGGGGAATGTATAAGTGTTTCTCTGCTTTAGTCCAAAAGTTATGCTAATCAAGCAAGCTGCATTGTAATACTTTCCTCCTACTCAGGCCGACCTTGTGGAAGGAGCAGGAATCAAAGCTGGACTCAAGGTTGAAGTTCGAATGATCAGGAGTTTGATATGGCACAATGTCAAAAGGTTCACTTTTTCCATTTGTGATTTCCCAGCATGGCCGAATACCAAACTCCAAACTCATTCAAACTCGGTTCTGCTCTGCTGCACTTTGACTACTCTACAGATCTGGTAAGATGCACGCATTTACATAATAATAGCACATTTAGATGGTGGATGAACAGCAGCTGCAAACCTTTACATTTTGATGCCGAGTCATTCTCCACTGCATACTATGTATCCTTATTCTTGAGCACAATCGATTTTTTCCAGTTGATAAAGTGTTGTCTGACATCCTCAGCTCCTTGCATACACTATAAATGCCTAAATAACAAACACTCAGGTGTTGCACTTTAAGGTAACTGCCTTTGCACCTTGGAAGTCAATCAGCCACAAAACAATAAATGAGTATTTGGCACAAGAACTCAGTTGTGTAAAAAGTTACTTAACAATTCTGGTACATGCACTCTGAAACATGCAAATATCTACATAAGAATATAATACACGTGATAGCTTGTTGGTATATGCAACCTTAAAAGTTATCCTTTAGGAACAAAGCCAATTTTTCAACATTAAAATCCCCTGATTTTGAGTTTGATCCTTTTCTCTTCATTTTGCGACAACCACGGGAGTCTAGGAGTACCGACAAGCTGGAGAGAATTGAGGAGGCAACAAGATGCAAGGAACCTACAGAGCACAAATATCTCCATTATAATGCAATAATCCGGATAATACAGTTTTATCCAGTGCCTGCTGCGTCTCCCTATTATAAACAAATTTTATACACAGTCCCAGGATTTTCAGAGGCTTGAAAGTAAATGGAAAATTGACTGACAATCAGTTTTATCGTCAGGTGAGGCCTGTTCTCTTATTAGTTTGATATTAAACCACACCTAATGTGTGAAGCTGATTCAAATGGTTGAATTTGTGTTTTATAGCTTTTTACTGTAATTTTCAATTAGGGGCCTAAAGAGATGTTAGCTCCAGAGAGAGGGGCCATTATTGGGCTAATAACAAAACCCGACAACTACGAATGGGAACTGATAAGGATTTAGCGATTCCGATTCCATTATCGATATTACTTATCGATTTGATTCATTATTGATTTTCACTGGATTCTCATTGCGTGCACTGGGAGTCACCACCATCGCATGTCAAAGACATTACATTCTGCAAATTAATTGCATGCTGTGTGGTCAAATGATTGTGTGTAGGAGTTATTTTTCCTCTTTGTTGTGATCAGTGTTGGGGTCGTTACTACACAAAATTTACACAGAACACTTTTCTTAGAAGTATTGCAGTACATTATGTAATTATTCCTTTTGCGTTTTTCTGCAAAATTACATGAAATAAAATGTCTCATAATTAGCATTTAACACTATAAATCTGTAGGCTACAGTCCCACACACCAACACAAATCCCTATCCTAATGAGGACACACATACGATCTTTCTCTTAGTTTTTAGGTAAGAACACAAAGCTGACAACACAAAGCAAAGATGAAAACCAGCACATAGACACTTCAAAGCTATCGCCAAACCAATTCTACTGCAGAAACAAGAACAGGTAGAAACAGAGGCAGCAGCCTGACTGCTCATCAGTTTGTTACCTGTTGAAGTTCAGAGTCTGGCTTGGCTGCTGGGCTGGAAGAGCATTTGCTCAGCTTTAACATTACTCTCGGTTCTCGACTAGCTTAGCGTTAGCAAAGAGCCAAAGTTGTAATAGCAGCATAATGCTGTTCTTTCTATTCTGGAAGCAGTTTCCACCATTCCACTCTTGTCCTTTATACAATGACAATATCTCCATATCAATGTTGTAGACTGCACCACTGTTTTCCCTCCTTCAGCACACAAACTTAAATCAGCTGATTGTACCGCAAGTGCAAATGGAACCGATAAGCGGGATCAATACCCAAGGAGACTAACAAGTCCAAGGAACTGGACTGGTAACCTTCTCAACTCCCATCCCTACTAACGAAAGCAAAAACTTTCTTAGTGACCAAATCAAAAATCTGGCACATTCTTAAAAAGGAATGAACTGGCCTGCTCACCAACACCAAAATCCTAAAAGATCACAGAATACACAAGTGCATACAAGTGCATGATGTAGATAATTATTTCATTGGTTTAAAAAAAAATAAACAGCCTCATAACATCTAACCAAGTCAAGAGCACTCCTGAAGAAGCAGGTGTCAAGGTGCAAACCACAGGTTATAACTCAAGAAAAAGAAGACCAGATTTGCCAGAAAACATCTAAAAGTGCTTAAACATGATGGAGCCAATGTTATAGCATGGCCATCTATAACTTCCAGTGGAGCTAATGTTTATTGATGATGTGGTTGGTGCCAGAAGCAGGAGGGTGAATTGTGAAGTGGACAAGGCTGTACTCACAGCCCAGATTCAGACAAATGCTGCAAAAATGACCGGATATAGGTTCACACTGCAAATGGATAATGAGGCAAAGACTTTTTTTAATACATAGAAATTAGATATTTTTCAATGCCCAAGTCAGCCACCTGATCTCAGCCTAATAGAGCATGTCTTTCAGTTACTAAGGATAAAACTTAAGAGAGAGCCACAAATAAGCATTAACTATAAATACAAATGGCTGTAATTTGTAAAAAGTAAAAGCAACATTTTTGTAACACTGCATAAATTAACTTAAAGACAGCATTTCATTCACATCTTGATTGTCTGATTTCAAATGCATTGCAGTAGAAGCAAAACTGCTAAGGTTGTGTCTCCAACAAACCATGGAGCAAAGTATATCTAATACTCATTCATGATTTACAGCAGCTGTAAACTAATATTTGTCACTTCTTTTGAAAGTAAATCACAAGCAGATTGAATGATTTTCAGGCAGCCTTGTGATGTTCACTTTGAACGGCTTTGTACAGTTGAAAAAAATCCAGCAGCTAGTGCTTTAATTAGAGATTTCCCATTTGACCTATCTTGCGTGTTAGTCACTGAAGAATGATTATAATATAAGACGAACTAAGTCTCTGTGTTGTGTCAGTGTGTTTGAGTGGTGGGTGAATAGTATCAGCAGTCTTGTTCATCATTGACTGGGTCACTGGGATCCTCTTGTGGATATGCAAAGAGTGATGAGCATCAGATAAAGGCTTAACGGGATAAAGAATGTGTGAGACGTCCCAGAGGATGTTGAGCCAGCACACGGTTTCACTGCCCTTTTCCACCTGAAGGAAAGAACAAAACCTGGCAAAGAGCCTTAGCCAGATGCTCGAGTTGCCAATCAATAACACAAGACCCAGAGTTATTTCTCTTTATCCCTCTGCCATTCCAGTGTATTGAAGCAGGAAGCTTGTCAAGAGACAAAATCTATAAGTGAAAGGTCATTGGTTTGTTCTGCAAGACCTAAAGCTCTTCCATTAACAGCCGTGTCTCATGTGGCTGGTTTCATATGAATTTAACAGAATGTTTTCAGTCATATCATGGCTGTAATAAACATCTTTAAGTCACAGCGGTAGCAAACAGAAAACAAAGAGTTGTAGATGTTATTAAAACCAGCTCAGCAAGCTGGACTCAAACACAGAAGCAAATATTGAAAAAAGTGTGAGCGCAGGTAAGAAGCTTGCAGGTGCATTCTCCTTTTTAAATGCCAACATAACCCTGAGACTCATTGTTTTTTTTTTTCACTTAAAATTATGTTGATGATCAAGACTCTGGTACATTTTAAAAACATATCTAACTAGGCAGCTAGAGATTACTTATGTGGGAAATTAGTTAATTCCATTAATCAGCATTAAGCATGGCTAAACAGAGCACTGCCTATTTGTCCTATGGAGCAGTGTTCAGTATACAACTGAACTTAAAGAGCAAAACTAAAGGCATACGCAAGTCAAATTTGCTAAGTAGGCTTACCAAAATCTGAGGTTAAATCTTATTAAACTAATGCTAACAACTGGGTTAATCAGCTTACAAAGATTAGCTCTTTCCTCAGCTGAGAAGCTAGCTAACTGTCTTGAGTACTGGAGGAAGCCACAAAGTTTTGATGGTCTCCGAATAGTCTTTGAGACTCTCATGATCCTCCCACCAAGCCTTTCAGAATGGTGACAGTATTTTGGAGGAAAATTTATCAGCAGGCTGCACTTTTCTGTGTCTTTATCTAATAAACCAGCAAAGGTTTCCACTGCAGTGCACCTGAGAAAAACCGCCACGAAACCTGGGGTTGGACCTGAAGTTATCTTACATAAGCACTCAGAAGCAGCAGCATCTGCAGGAGAGCCGTGATACTCGGGAAGAAACTAGATTTTAGATACGCATAGAAAACAGGCTAAACATGAGAAGCAGGCACAGATAATTAAAGATGACGAGGATGAAGATAATTCCAGGATGATAAAAGACATATTCTAGGCCCGGGCGCAGTGAAAAGGGCCACTGTGCTCACTCAGCTGCATTCTAATTCACAAGTTATTGTGTTGTGTTCTGTTGTGTTTAGTTGTCCCATCGGCACTATGACTGAAAAACAATAAAGAGGTATCTTATCTCATCTTATCTTAATGATATGCTATCTTATATCATATACAACAGTAAGTAAAAGTTGGTAATGAAAAGGTTAACCATCCACGCCACACGTTATTATATGGTTAATAGTAGCAATTGTAGCCACATGACTGATTTGGATCAGATGGGTCTCACTTTGGGAAGTACCCTCATGTCTCTTTGGAACTAGAAAGAGACCATTCATCAGCTTGTGAAGTAACTTTTAAAGCATGATCTCGCTCAGAAATTGCAAAACAAATGGAAATGTGCTGAGAATGTTCTGAACTGACAGTCAGTGACCGCGGCTGTCACAGTTCACAGTTCAGTTTCCTGCTTTGTACACCATGTGAGCAAAGACAAATACACTTTTATAACTGTTTTTAAAGTGTGGGTATATTTCATCATGGGGTTTAAAGTAGATCGTTTAGGATTTTATAATTGTAATTTGTTGTGTAGCCTTTAAAGTTAGTATGGTTATAAGTGTGTGTGTGTGTGTGTGTGTGTGTGTGTGTGTGTGTGTGTGTGTGTGTGTGTGTGTGTGTGTGTGTGTGTGTGTGTGTGTGTGTGGTATAAATGTTATAAGAATAATAAAAACAAATAAATCAGACATAATATTGTTTTATTTTTTCAGTTTTAGACTGAAAATGAAAGAAAAAAAACTACCAATTTTAAGCAAACTGCAATTGAAGACTATCAATAAAATTCCCAAATTCTTCCCTCTACTCTAAATTAGAAGAAAAATGTGACTTTTAAATTATTTTTTCTTAATATATGTGGTCCTAATATTCCATCATATTTTCATTTGGTCAGTTCCAAAGTATGTTGAATGGCCAATCTGTCTCAGTTATTCTTGATTTTCATCTTAAGTGCTGTAAGTTGTTATATTTCCCTCAAGCAAAGTGTCCATGCTTGTAATCTAACAGAAAGCGTGAAGAAATGCTTCATAAATGTGTGAGAAAGCACTTAAACACTGGTAGCATTCAAAGTGGGCCATCTTGAAGCCTCCCTTCAAAGTCAAAGTGGTGAACAGGCAGCTTGTGCCCACCTTTAAGACTTTGGAACAGAATATTTATTGAAAAGCTTAAAGAAGACAAATTGGTCTAATTAGAAACCCCAAAAAAGAAACACAGCCTTTATTCTCTAAAAGTTAAATGTCTGAGTTTTTTGCACTGTAAATGTCAAAGTTGTGCCCACAGACACACAATCACACCATGATGAGTGTATTCCCCTGTGTGTGTTTGAATTAGTGCTCTCTTGAGTACTTGTGCAATTTTTGCTTTGTTTATCGCGAGAACCCTTTTACCTTCTTGCCCCTCTAGTCTCCGGTCTCCTCTTTGTCCTTTAGTCCTTTTACTTCTCCGTGGGGAGAACACATTTTCCTCTCGGTTTGACACAATCGATCTCAACCCAGTTCAAGGATGTCTCATTTTTACTTTCTCACTCCACCTTTGTCTACCTATTGCTTTCTCACCATGTAATCATACAATTATTCAATTACTTTTGTAAATCAATCAGTCCACTCAGATCAAATTAAATTCGTTTCAGAGCTTAGTGCCTGTTTCCTACACACAGTCAGAGTTTGGCATGGAGACATCCACGAGACAAATTTAAATGACAGGGTGGAAGCTGTTAACATCATGTTGCTAATAAGACTGACTGAAAGGGAGCAGGTGGTAGAAAAGAGAGAAAAGACTTAAACTATTTCCTGTCTTGTACAAGCTCTTCTCCTAAGACTAATTAAACAACATCTTCTGTTAAGAAATATTTAATCCCAGAGTCAGAAAATTGTCTCAGAGATTTATGACACCCTTTACTCGTAGATTGCAGGGGTTTTCTCTTCAAGAAAAATCTATATTTCATATGTGTTATGGTGCAAACAAAAGTGGACCTATTCCCAGTGTCACTTAATACTGGTTTGTTTGGGGGGAGTTTTTATTTTGAATCTGCAATAGTGTGCAGGGTTAGCAGGGTTATTTTCTGCTAGTGTGAAGTCACTCAAAAAGTAGTATTAAAGCAGACAGACTGGCCTCAGCCCAGTTAACAGAAGTCCCAACACCTCTTTGATTACCATCACTCTGTCCCATAAACTGTTCATAATCTCTCACTCACACTAGCTTTAAACAGGGCAACCAGCCTGGTAGTTTTTGACTGAATTTTTTTCACATTTGGCAAATAATTGTTGTGACTAACTGGGTTCTCAGAGGTTTACCGTGCAACACCAACAACCTCTGGTTGACCACTTTTGGTTGCAAGGTGGCTGCACTTGTTTCCTGGTGGGAGGCAACCTGACTCCTGACAGATTGGCAAATCATTGCCAGCTGTTTGTATTCTGGACATGCTCCTATATAAAAGTCAACCACTTGTGTCATTTTGCAGTTAATTAATCATCCTCCGGCAACTACATCAACATTTTTGGAGGAATTTCTGTGTTTGTGTTTCAAATCTATGAAGTTCTGTCTGAACTCCCGTTTGAATTTGCATCAATACATTAACTTTTCTAAAAAAGCAAAAAACAAAAAAATACATTTAGCTCTATGTCACCAGATCATGATGATGACATTAGCTTACCTTTTGCTAAATGTTAGTGTTCTTCATTTTACTAGTATAAAGTCATTCAGTGAACATAAACAACATGTTTTCGGCAGCAGAGGAACTAATGAGGAGCTTCGGTGTGCAATCCCACTGATTCTGCAGGTCACTGAATAAGACTCTGCAATTTGAGTCTAATCAGTTCATTGATCCGTTCACGTGTCTGTAAGTCCACCCCGATAGTGTTTGGTTCGTGAAAAGACGGTATCTGTTCCAGTAATGCAACTTGATGCTGTCTTATAGACAATTTCAGGTAATCAAACTGAATTAAAATACGACCTTAAATGGCTGTGATTAAAACAGATGCAGCATTGCTGTGCTACATTTCTGTTACATCATATTTCATATGATGATTCTCAGGGAAAATCAGTTTTTACTGATGTATTGTTATCTAAGCTTTTGCTTTATCTAGTGATGCAGTTATAGAGACTTCTCCCAAGTGGTTATTTTGATCTTACAACAGCTCAATCAACACTAACAAGAGAGGTTAACAGCATCCTTTGTTTTAATTAAAAGAAAACCAAATATGCTTCTACAGATATTTTTATTCGGTTTGAAAATGTGGAAAAGAGTTGTGTAGCAGTGCATTGGTATTGGCGACATATTTAAATGATTATAATAATAACAACATGATAAGCTGTAACTGTTCTTTTTTGCATATTTATGGAATGGAGTCTCTGGACCTTTCTGCACATTTATTTTGGGTAATTCAGTTGTCAAACGGAGACTATCAGCCAAACTTAGTTTACCGTGCATTTTGTTGTTATTATTGTTAACTCAATTTCTATAATTTAGCACAATAATATTGTGATTGTGACTTCATTTGGGTATTAAATTAGTTTACTGGAAGCTAGTTTAAGCAAACATTGATGAAAGAACAGTTATAGAATTGTTGAGCAATGGTAAAAAAATAAATAAATGAGTAAGCAAAAATAAGCATGGACATACTACATTCTTGCAAATGCAGATTTGATGTGATTTTATATTGTCACGTATTTTGGGAAGGTAACTGTAGGCAAATGGAAACTTGATCAAATGTCTTCTTCTGCTTTGTTTCTAAAAGTGTCAGGTCCAAAAGGAAGTCTGTGAGCTCTAGAAAATCACCTGTTCCAGGCCTCCCATAATGAAAATGTTACATAACAAGATTTAGTGTGGCTGAAAAGACTGGTTACATTTTTGCCGGCTTGTTTGCCCACTGGTTATGTGCTTCTTTGCATATATCTGTTGTGGCATTCAAAAGCATCTATTAAGTATTTTTAGCATTATTTGAGATTCTTTTCATGTTGCTTGTGTTCTGTGGAGTATCCGGGAACAAAAAAATATCTCCACCTATTCTGTTCCTAACAGAGCATGTGAGCTGTTTCTCTCTGGCTCGTTTATTTTTTCTAAGATTCTAACCCTCTCAAGTACACTCATTAGAGCCTCAGTCAGGCATGGTTGCCAGATTGTGTTTGGCAGGAGCACAAACAACACTGGCAGCACTTTTTGTCTGCCCTCAAAGTTCAAAAGTTCAAAACCAACAACAACCAACCCAAAGACAATGAGAGGATGACATGGGTTTAGATCCAAATCTGCGTCACCATGCTTCTGATTTCAGTCTAATGAGACATGCCATCAGTTTGTGCCTCCTTGAAGTTCCAGTTCATGTGATTGACTGGATTGGACCCAAGAACAAATAAAAGATGGCAGCCCTTCAAATGAGAACATATGAACACCTAAAATGTCTCCAATGTTAAGTTACACTTTATATAAATACAAATGAGAAGCAGTACAAGTTCCTTTCAAGTTCCAGTTCAACCAACCAAAATAACGTATGCTGTCTTAAGATGGCAGATGCAAACAAAAATATCTAGCAAGGTGTAAATTAAGGTTAGGGAGCAAAAGTTTCCTTTAAACAAACCTCCTGTGTTTATTTTTACTGCAATTATGATTTGTGTACTTTAAACTGAATGAACAAGACCACAGAGAACTCTATGGTGGCCCCATCATGCTAGGCACAAATTATTTTGGAGTTGCATCAGAAAAGTGCATCCATGTTAAAGATAGATCAATAAAATCTGTCAAATCAAACATGGAAAGGAAGTTGCAGAAAGTAGCACCTAATGTCCTAGAAAAAATAAATAAAAACAACAGCATCCGTGATGGTGTTTACTCTGAGCCTACCACCAAAACACAGATATTCTTGAATCATAGATTTCAGAGGCTCTTGTCATGAGTTTTAATCCCACAGCATAAATGATCCTAAAAGATAACCACCCATCAGCAAAGGTGGAGATAAGCACTCAGTCACACAGCTTTAGAAACGTGTTGGTGAGCTCCTGGCAACCTCCAGGGTTGCTATAGAAAACTGATCTATATAGCACCTAATGTCAGGGTTCATCCATCATGTTACACAAAGTGAAAACTTTGTGCTCTGTCCATGGTCCTGAAATTATAACTGCTTAATTTGAATGTAATAAAACCTTATTAAGGAAAAGTGTGCTTTCAAAGTTCATTAACATGAAGGTATTGATCAAAACAAAAACAAACAGCAAACTATAAACCAATACAAATTAAATTGTTATTAAGACTTCACTTTTCCGACGTCGATCCAAATCTGAATATTTTTAGGACATTTTTTGGACATTAATTTCAAATTCAGTATCCTCATCCTCATCCTGTGAAATTTCTACCACACAAACCACATTATTTTGGAAGAAGATTTGAAAGTGTTGGAAGACCTCTTGTTGCATGACACCTGTTTTTAGTTGGAGGTTCCAGGTCATCGCTGAGATTGAGCAAATTTAACATTATATAGCTTGGTAATCTATACATTTTTATCACATCTTTGTCTGACATTGCAAAGAAACTGACACAAGCGAAGAAAAGTCTCACTCTTTCAGCACGAGCTCTTAAATCTCTGTAATGCCTTCTCCACACAGCAATAAGTTAACACAAAGTGAAAAACTGAGCTTGGTGTTTTACAAATATGTATTATAATATATTGCACTCTTGTAGGATTCTTCATTCTTGTAGTATTCATACACTCAACATGTACTCATGTATCTCTTTGCCATCATATATATGGAAGCTGTTACAGTAGAAACGGCCTTTAAGTGTGGTTTATCTGGTCTTTGTAGAATTCATCTTGTCTTTGGATGTGTCCAAAGCATTAGAAGAGGTCAACTGGAAACATATAAAGGTATTATTTCATTATACTTTAGTGTGGTGAGATAACCAGCAGGTTGACAGATATTCTCAGTTGAACTTGACATCCTAAAGGTCTTAGCATGTGTGCTAATGGTGGGTTGTGCAGAATTTCAATTATATTTAAAAATCCTCCTCCAGGCATGTTCAACGATAAAAGAATTAATAATCTTCTTAGAACACACATTTTAAATCTGTTTTTTTCTGTTACATGGACAGAAATTCTGCCCTCTACACCTCCTCTCTCAATGAGAAATGCAAATACTATGTTTCCCATTGGTGAATACAAGACCATGCAGTTGGTTGTGGCTCCCAGGAATGACTGATCACAAATCCTATTCGTACTTAAATGCCTTTGATCCTGTTTTTATCAGAGTTTGGCATCAGCCGATTGCCCCACAAGGTTTCCTTTTGGCATTGGTTCGCCATGATGTTGTGCCAATGGTTAGATCAGTCGCATGCCCAGCACTTCAGGAAGGTTTGGCGTCACATGTTGATGGACTGGGCAGCCATGAGAATCAGAATCAGAGAGTATACTGATGCTGATTTTAAGCAGGTTTAATGTTAATGTTATTTTTAGAGTGGGAAATACTTCAATCTTTTAGTTAATGATCTTGAGATCCCACAGCCACCCATCCAATCTCCTTAAGGGACTTTGTTGCTGTTTCAAACAGGACTGTTTGCTTTCAGCATTTAAAACTGTTAAGGGGCAGATGCCAAAGGACTGTGTTTTTCCTGATGTCTCCTGAGGTCTCTAATAGTAGATAAGATTTTTCTTGAAACCTTCATGAGACTTTGTAGGTGTGTTTAAATCCATCTCTAATAGTGCTTGAACTGGAAGCTGAAGCACTGGGGAGGCTCTTTGTTGTAGTAGAGCTTTGCAAACCTGCCAGCATTGCTGGGCCCATAATCGACAAGACTGTGGCAGGAGGTTTAGAACCTGGAAGGGCTAGAGTTTGGCAGCTTCACTCTTTTGAGACGGTTTCACCAATTTAGGTTTAGAGAATCCTCCAAAACAAACTGAACATAAGGCAAGGCAACATCTCTGTCTTGCAAAATGCTCCCTTCTAAAAATCTGTGACCCTCCTCCCCCAAATATTTCAGAAACCTTGCCTTTCCTCTCCCTGCCATCTGCAGATTCCAAGAACAGTACAACTTCTGTACAAGTCAAAAGAGCTACAATGGAAATGCATTGTGAGACAGCCTGAAACGCTTTAAAATTACACTATTTTAGATAAGCTATATTTATCTATGGCTGACTGACTGTAATTAAGTGGGTGGAAGGCACAACAGAATTACATGTTGACATTAATGAAATACAGCAACAGAAATTGTCCAGTGCAGTCCTTATTACACTTAGAAATCTCCCCACTATCGGCAGCAATGTATAGTCACAGGCACAAGTGAGCAAAGAGGTTTAAATATGTACATAAAGTTTGCATATGGAGAATCCAACATGATAATTACATTATCATGGTAATTACACCCATGTCAGCACTGAAATTTATCTTTAGTTGATAGGCAGGTTGAAGAAAATAAGGAGGAGCTGGCATGTCAGTGCAGCAGGAGCGAAGATGAGTTGTCATACACAAAAAAGTGATATTTTATCTTTCCCCTCCATTTTTCTCCTCTTCCACCCACATGCAGTCAAATGGTCTGAGTGAAATGTGTTCTTTTAAAAGGATTGAACCGTGTGATTGAAGCTTAAAGGTAATTTTGACAAATAGCTTTTCAGTGGTTGAGGAAATGAGTACATCTCCACTGACAGACTTAAAGTAACAGCTGAAAGGAAGATAAAGTCCTGCTGTATCACACAAGGTTAAATATGAAGCAATCATGTACGGGACGAGTGAACAAGGAGAGAAGGAAAATCTATTTGTGAAGTAGCCTCGGCATTACCGAACATGACAAAAAGTCTCATCTCTGACCTCTCCATCTTTGTCAGGAGTGTTTGTGAACAGCTTCCACAGTCTGGGAGGCCTGGATGAGGACAGAGAGAGTTATTGGAAGGTCAATTGTCCAGGTAGTCAATCTATACTATTAACTGATGTATTGATCCATCATGTGTTTGATCACTCTGTCAGGTAGAGCAGAGGCAGGTGAGTTCTGAGCAATCAATCTCCAGCAGTCTCACATACAGCCTCCAGCTGGTTGTCGATTGGCTGCAAGAGTCTGCTGATGAGCCAAATGTCTGAAAGGCCCCAAGGGAAATCAATGCACAGCCCCACACAAAGATTTTACACTTCATGTTCTTTAGTTGATCATATGTCTGAAAGGTAAATCACAGGTTCATGTACAGTGCTGTTATAGAGTGAAAAAAAGACAACAAATCAAAAAGCTGAAATACAGTTTTTTGATTAGTTTTTTTTAGTTCTTCCGGCTGAGTTAATAAATCCTCTTGTTTGGTTAAGTAAATATATAGTTCAGCTAATCAATGCCTTTCCTAGTTACTGTTGCTACAGCTGTCAAGTTTTCAGGTTCAGTAAACAGTTGGGGAAAAAATAACAGCAATTGATGTAACAGTCGAAGTTCTGACTCAATTTGACACGGAAACAATGAGGTCATCTTCGATTTATGACAAGAAAAGAAAAACATTTTGGATGCTTGGCTTACAAAAAACAAGTGAGATGATGACTGTGCTTGAATGAGCCTCTAGCAAAGAAGTGTATAGTGCACAGGTGAGCTCCTAGTTTATGGAAACCTCCACAAAACTGCAGTGTGGATATGATCAATTGTTTTTGCAGCAAGACTCTGGAAGCATTGGAATGCTCAATATTTGCACAAGAATTTTATGATGTTGTGGGGAAATAAAATATTTATTTTCACATCCACAGATAATGTCTAAAATTATCCAGTGCCTGCAGCTACTTTAGTTGGCAAGATTGCACTGTTAGTCTGATTATTTGCTGATGTGTCAGACTAATGTAAAACCTGTGCCAAAATTGTGTGGAGATGGTTTTGATTGATAGCTATGGACGGCAGACTTCAAGACCCATATACAGGGAGTCAACTAAAAACAGACTCTAACAGCTGGTGATAAGCTTGCAATAAAGAAAATCCCAAATGGATGATCAATAAAACAGTGCTGCACAGTGTATAAGGAGAGGTTACTATATAATGAGTAAAACAAGGTATTTATACACCGAGGGATGACTGGGGAAACGGGAAGAACAAGTGCCAGGTCAGAGTAATTACACACAGGTGAGAGCAATCAAGGGAAGCCAGAGAAATAAAACTATCACAGGATATGGAAGAAAATAAAATTTCAAATTAAAACAGGAAGTAACCAAAAGATAACTAGTAAACAAACAGACTTAAAGGAGCAAGAATAATAAATAATAAACCAAGAATTCAAACCAATGACAGAACAGTAAAGAAATCTAAATAGGAACCAGAACTCAAAATAATATGAGCTGTAGTGTTTATGAATTTGGCAGACTCGGGTTGTGAATATGGTCTGACCTCGATCCCACCCGACTATCACCTGTGCGGGTTTGAGCTAAAAAAAAAAACTTCCCTCATCCAGTATGCTTTGTATTCTGGGATGCTGCAAGGTACTAAAGATGTGCAAAGGTCCGTACAGGCTAACAACTAGCTGTGCAATGAACGGAAATTTTCCAGTAGTGCAGAACACAGCAACTTCTTCCTGTATTTACTGTTGTTGCTCCTGCCCCAGACACATTTGGCCTATAAGTAGACTGAAAGTTCTCACGTAGTGACACATTTTGGTTCATTTGTGGTTCGCTTGGCTTTTCCTCTGTCTGAAAACTAACCAAACCAGAGGGAAAAGATACAAGTTTACAAACTCATGAACTGATTTAGGCCAGAGTAAATTAACTAGTGTCGAGAAAAACTGGCCACCTTCTGAAACTTTCTGAAACATTTTCATGTGTCACAGTGTTCAGGACAGGAGCCTGAGCACAGAGTCAGCCTTTTTCCTCACACACATCAGTGAGCTTTGGACTCCTTGAACCACGTTTACTAGAAACACCCCACAAAACCTGACATTTTGGTCCAGCCATCTACAGCCATTACAATACATCCCCTGTCAAAGATCCTCCAAACCCATCAGCTACAAGAAGTGAACGATCACAATCTGCCTGATGTATCCCGCCCCTTAAAGGGTGTCATTTCAACAATAAAGCATTTCATATCAACAATGAATCGATTAAGCATCTATCTAATGCTGTAGCTAAGTTTACATAATCATGATAACACTAGAAGCAAATATCAAATTAAGTGATTTTGGGTGATATTAAGCAGGAATTTGATGACACCTCCTGATCACCACAGCCCAGTTTCTACTCGCCTCTTTTGTGTGTGCGTGAGGCACAAAGTGTGTGTGTGTGTGTGTGTGTGTGTCCCATTCATCATCGGTGAAAGTGACAGAGTGCTTACTGCTGTAGCTGAGAAGTGCAGTGTGAGCGTCCGGGTGCTGTCCAGGGATCACACTGGGCAATCAGACCACAATGCACTGCAGCTGCAGTCAATTCAAGGAGAGAGTGTGCGTGAGAGAGAGGGGAAGACAGAGGAGATGGTCCCAGAGGAAGCAGAGTAGACTTCCATTAGAGACAGGAAGCGAGCTTGTGACTAAGATAGAATACTTGGACAGGTTTACTTGAACTCTAAAACTGCGATTGCCATATTTCCTGGTGACTAAAGTCTGAAGATATGCCATAAACATGGATAAAGATGGATACTTATTGTATGTATAATAGAGGTCCCGAAGGTGATTTTCTAATAAAACCATATGTAGATTTCTTATATATTATAGCTGAGAATGCAGTGAGGCAAATGAAAAAATACTTCAATGGTCTCCTGAACTGAACTGAGATATTTTTGGTAGAGGAAGTACAGGAATATGGGAAGAAGAGGACCAACTCGCCCATCATTAGGGCTGAGGTTACAGAGGCTGTTAATAAACTCTTTGAATAAATTCATTGAATGAAATTTGCCCTGAGTCCTTGGATGTTGTAGGGCTAACCTGGGACAGTCTCTGGATTAGCTAACCTTTTAAGATACATGGTCGAAGGATGTGCCCCAGCTTCACAATCCTTTGAAAGGTGACTGGAGAGTAGACTCTCCACTAGTCGAACCTTGGATTGAAGAGGAAAAATGGGGTTTATGTCCTGGCAACAACTCTTTATACTCTTGAGGATATCTGAGGATTTGCATGCATGTGTTTTTTGCACTTGGAGAAAGCATTCAATCACTTCTTTTGGGGTGCCCTCCTAGAGTGTGGGGTATTGGGCCTGTGACAGCCAGTGAGAAAAGGCTTCACAATGACCAGATCACTTTACAGCGTGTATATACCCACTGAAAAGATATGGGGCTAAGGCCATTCAAGGTGTGGAAGGGTTTCGGCTCTATTCTTGACACATGAATATGCTTCGTCTGGGTTACCTAAAAAAAAAAAAGCCACACGACTGGGTCCTAACCAAGAACTGAAAGCAACACCATCTGGAGCTTTCATTCATCATGGAGAAAATATGCACACAACACAGTGACTTTTGAGTGTTCTTTAGGTTGTCAGCCTTCCTGATTCCTAGCATTGGAGGGAGAATTTGGTGGTCCCTCCATCCAACTCCATGCAGGATTTGGAGAACTGCAAGGGAAGCCTTACTCCTGAGAGTCAACCAAAACAAATGCTTGACAGACTGTTCTGACCTCCTACAGCATAAAAGGATATTCCATCAAAGACCAAGTCCAAAAGATTGTCACCCAGGTTCATTGGATGTTTTGAAGTTGGCAGTGTGATACCTTCTGCAGCCCATTTCAAATCACCTACAAACGGTGTTCATAATTCATTAGACATCTCAGCTTAAACTAGTTGTCTCGGGCCCATTAAATGCTGGCTCATCCACTCACTACTACTGGTATCAAGCTCCCTAGAGAAACCTCTAGGTCTTTGTTTCCCTGAGGAAACAATCTCAGGGATTAATTTTGGCTTTCCTGTGTCGAGGCCACACATCAGATACCTTTAATACCTGCCCACTCACTTTTACCACTCGGAGAACGCAGCCTCAGGACCCATGCTCCCATTCCCTTACATCTTCTCTTAGCCTGATTCCAGTGTCACATCGTGCTTCAGGGTCCACTTGCTCTGGTGTAAACAAAATAGTTTTAGGGGGATTTTTTCAGTTAATTTGACATTATTTAATCAAAGGATTAGTTTATCCCATTAAAATCAGACTTCCATATCCTTAACATCTTTGCCAACCACATATGTAGAGTTCCATCTCCGCTTTGTGTCTTCCAGTCTTCCCGCTGTATCCAACTAATGAAATAACCACAGGAAAGCTTTCAGAAATGAGATTACAGTTTATTATAAAACAACGAAGGCCATATTTGCATTATAGTCAGTGTCACATTAAACAGATTTCATAGTTGAACTTAACTGAATGCTTCACACATACTGAGTTATGACTGCTATAAACATATTCACCAAGCTGCTACCACCTGTCTGAAGTTTAATTTTCCAGTTTTGTTGTTTGTTTTTTTGTAAAAAAAAGAAACTTTTCCATGTAGCTGTTAAAATTTTATTATCTGCACACACGCATTATGAAATTTGGCATCGACAGCACGTAGCAGTAGCCCACTAAATCAAGTGCGTGACAGGTTCTTCAGCATGATGATTATCATACAGCAGAATCACAGTAAGAAATACTAACCATGAGTTTAAAGTAGCAGTAGATATCTAATTTGCAGAGATTTGACTAATACCCTGTATCCACGAGGAAAAGGTAGGAATATTCCTATAATAAAAACTAAAGACATCACTCAGAATTCCTGCTGTTGTAAAGCCAGAAATGTTTTGCTTAAAGGCAACCTGTGGAGTTCTTGAACTCTCAAAGCACTATGAAGCAGTTTTTACGATTCACATTGCAATTTGCCAGCGACAGCAGGAAAGACGACGACATGCTGGGATGTGAAGAATGCAGGTTTCAAGACTTTTGAATGCCTTTTTACACGAAAACTCCACGTGGACCCTTTAAGACACAAAAATACAGTAATAATAATAATATCTGATATGCCTTCAGTCATATCAACATTTTCACTTCACTGATAGATTGTTCTTCTGACCAGCAGTTAGCATCTTTGTTGACATGCTCGGTAAAATGTTTTATACAACATTAATTGTATATTTTTCCTAAAAGTGCAACTATACGCCAGCTCATACCTCCCTGATTCTTTTTGACAGCAAAAAGCCATTTGACATTACAGTAAGCTTATGCACACACACGCACGCAGACACACACACACAGGCCTCTACAACAACCTCACAACCAGAAAACGTCTGCAGCAGCTACCAGCTGAAACAAACTCTGGATTAATGCAATGATAAAAAAAAAGAACAACCAAAAAAAAGATAAATAACAACTGTTCAAGTAAATATTGTGAATCATGTAACAGCTGCTCCTTTAGGTTATAGTGAGCATGCATGTGAGTGACACAGGTAGCAGCAGGTATTCACACATGCTGCTTCAGAGACGCCTTTTAATGGTCATTAAAAAGCATCTCTGGTCTTTGGAGCAATGAGTCATCCTGCCGACTCGGTGTCAGCGCGCTGATCCAGATGAGCTCGGGAGCTTGTCAGAAGGTGACTGCCGCTCAATTTGTCCTCCTGCTCTCACTTCCTAAGAAGCAGAAAAACAATGTACAATATCAGCTTCTTTGTTTAGCATTCTGTACAACAGCAAACAATCGCTGAATGCTGAGTGTTTAAGCTCTAAGCAGGGCTGAAAAATGAAGCCAAAAACTGCACTTCCTGTAGTGGCCACTGGAGGTTGGTTAGAAAAAAAGCAGTGAATCGTGTGTTAAAATTCCTAAACTTACAGAACAAATAAACATGTTGCCTCTACATCTACATTTCCTGTTCACACTTACTCATATTTCTAACTAAGCTCACCTGCTCACATTTTTATTGGGGATGCATGAATGACAGATGGATTTTTACGAGGCTGCTGGTTTTCTGTTAGCTGTCACCACAGCAGAATATGACTTGCTGACCTCCTCTTGACCACGTTTGTGCTGTTATGTTTTCCTTTTTTTAAATTTTTGCAGTGTAGTCAACTGTACAAACAGAAATCCAGATACTTTATCTTACTGCAAACTTAATAGCAGGAGTCTGTGTCTGTATTTTACAAATCAAGCCTGCAAGTCTTAGTGGATAATTTACCTCTGGCTCCAAAAATCTTCCACATTCAGCGGTTCCACATACTTTTGACACTGCCCCCTAGTGACAGTAGCAGGTGACAAAAGTTTATTACTTTGATGAGACAATGATCGCTGAGTGTCAGCTGTGTCTGAGCTGACATATAATGACGCTTACTGTGGACAACAAATAAATGAATGACAAAAGCAAAATCCATAAAGTTAGATAAAAGTAAAAATGAGAACTTGAGGTTTTATTTTATTTTTTTTACAAACACTCTTTCCAACATGACCAACTGAAAATCTAAAATAAGAAAATTACTTGAGAGATTATTTTAGCTCAAGTTCTTTTTTTCACTGTGTCAACAAGTCAGAAATTTGACAGCCACAGGTTAAGAAGTGTATAAAATTTTCCTTAAAAGCAACCGGAGCAGCAGTCTAACAGGAGGATGGAGGAAGCAGATGGATCGTTAGCACATTTGTGCTTGTGCTGTCATGTCATGCTGACAAACTTAGCGGCACATTAAAAGCAGGTTTCAACCTGGGAGAGACATCAGCCGCTACACACAGTAGTAACTCAGAGCTCAGTACTACAAAAAACAAAGTGGGCATCCGCTCTTTTCTGTCCATTTACTGTTGATTACCTGTTGCGATGTGGTCCGTATGTGTCCAGCATGACCGTGCTGGCATGTTCCAGGTCCCACTGGTGATGCTGCAGCAGCTCCTCGCACTCGGCTCTTGAACGCAGCCCCAGCCGAAACAGCTGCTCCACCTACAGCGCAGATGGTGAAAGAAGCATTTTAGACACGTGATTTACCATCATTGTTTTTACTACATTTAACTCTCTTCTTGCTGTTCTGATGCTCTTTTGCAGCATGAACACTGGCTTTCTTTAGCAACAGAAAAGCTCCCACATCCTAACCTTTATGATGAAAATAAACTTTAGCTACCTATGTACTTCTCAAAAGCAGAGCCACTGAATCGCTTAAATGTTAAAATTGAAAGAAAACAATTTAATCCAATTTCATTAATTATAATAAGACCTTTAAAAGCACAGGACAAAAACAATCAGTAACCTCCTTAACTCAATGTGTGTGTTTACAATCCCTGGTATACAACCCTCTTTCAGTTCTATGGTTGAACGTGTCATTATTAGTCTTGTCTTTATGTGACAAGACTAAGCCAAAATATAGAATCAGCATGTGGAAAGCTAAGTACACCCCATGATTTAATAGCTTGTAGAAACACCTTTAGCAGCAATAATCTGAAGTACCGTAATTGTCGGGCTATAAGCCGCTACTTTTTGCACAAGCTTTGAACCCTGCGGCTTTTAGTCAGGTGCGGCTTTTCTATGGCTTGTCCATGATTTTTGTCTTATCGTAAGACGATTTGTTTTGTTTGTTCCGCTGTTGTACGGCACTACGTTGCCTGGCTGAAGGATCGGGGTTCAAGAGTGGTATGTTGGTCACATGTCCGTCCGCCAGGCAACGTAGTGCCGTACGAAGTAGAGCGAAAAACAAACTTCAAAGTAGCGCTACGCGTTCAGCGGGAGGCGTGGATGATGAGCGGCGATAAACTTGCGAAAAGCAAGTTATGCCCAACTCCACCGGTGGATTCTGACAGCGTGGAAAAGTGTGAAAACATCCACGATCACCAACGGATTTCGAAGGGCTGGACTGCTGCATGATGGAGAGGAGGACACCGCCACGGCCCTTCTGAGGGTGTTTGACTCTGACACTGACAACAAGGATTTCTTTGGTTTTGAAAGTGACAACGAAGGAGAGAAGCGGAGAGTGGATGACGAAGCCATCCTGAGCCTGTTTGTATCCGACACTGGAGAAGAGGACTTTGGTGGTTTTAGTGCGCAGGAAGAAGAGAAAGATGGTGGTGAATGACTGACTTTTCTTCTTGTTAAAGCCGTGTCACTGCACCTGAGCCTAAAAGGTAGTCCGAATCTATTTTTCTGGTGTGCTGTAGGTTACTGTTATGTACTACATGTGCAAATATGTACCCATAACTTGTTTTTCAAAAT
This sequence comes from Haplochromis burtoni, assembly GCF_018398535.1. NCBI lineage: Eukaryota > Metazoa > Chordata > Actinopteri > Cichliformes > Cichlidae > Haplochromis > Haplochromis burtoni. The sequence goes on along the minus strand of NW_024582516.1, from coordinate 434,076 downwards.
ATTAATAAAAGGGGTGTGTCTCCAAACGGCCATCTCTTTCCTGACAATTCCCTTTGTGCATATTCTCTTACATATGATAAGTCAACATTGAAACACCATGTATGTACAAAACAGGATTTTCGCCTGATTTTAGCTTGTGCGGCTAATATTCAGGTGCGCTTTGTAGTCCGGGAAATACGGTAATCGCTTTTTGTAGGACTTTATCAGTATCTGACATCACAAGCTTGAATTTTGGCCCGCTCTTCTTTAATAGTTGCTTCATTGAGGTTTAAGTGCATTCATTTATGCACAGCTCTCATACCTTCCCACTGAGGTCTGGACTTTCGGCTATTGCAACACATTGATTCTTTTCTTTTTCAGCAATTCTGTTTTCAATTTTCTGCTGTGTTGGATCACACAGTTTACAGAGCAGTTCATGGTCCATCAGTAACTGCAAGAGGTCAGTAACACACTTAATAGCTGTTAATATGTCACTTTTTTGCGCTCTGATTCATTTATATATTGTTTGTTAACGGCAACAAATAAACTAGGAAAGTGTATAGACACACAGTTGCACCTTTAAATGGTTTATGGCCTGAGGGATGCTCCACTCGTGGCTCTGCAGAGCAGCCTGACACTCCTCTATCGTGACACCGTGCACAGCTCCTTGGACCTGACAATCAGACAATAAACTTAACGTCATGTTTGCATTTTAAAGAAGTGCAACTGTCATATGGATACACATGAAAAGAAATCTACTTTTATTTCAGAGAGTAACTCTGCGTGGGCACATTTGTTACCATGCTTGTACAAAGAGAAGAAGTGACAAAACGAGCAGGTTTCCTTCTTTTCAAACTCTCAGTCACTTATGCAATGAATCAAACTGTTTTTAAATTAGCCACAAGCCCTTTGAAGTTTTTCCCTAATTCGCAGTCCCAATGAAATTAGCAATAAAGTTAATGATTTTCTTTTTTAATATTATTCTTCCTCAGGTAATGTTAAAACCATATGAATATGATTCAAATCTGCAGCTTTTTGAGCATTACATTCTCGCAATTAAAAGCTTTGTTGATAAAAGGATGTGAATTCAATAAAAAGGGACAATTTAGCTTTTCATGTGTTATCTAGAAATCAGTGACTCTAATTTGTCTGCCTGTGGAAAACAACAGCATTCGGTGTTTGTCATTTCTGTGACTCTCAACAAATAAAAGTTATGACTTTTTTGTTTTAATAGAAAAAGTGACATTCCTTATGATCTCCCTCACCTGTGTGATGCTCTGTTCCCGTTGAATGCTGGGAGCTGCAGCTCGGCCGTTATTGTTGTTGTAGGAGGTGTTCGGTTTGGCTCCACTAGGGTGCTGCTGCATCATAGGTTTGACTGCCGCCATGTTGGCTGCTCCGTATCTGTTAAGAAACATGAAATATGGCATATGAATTATTTTGAATGGTAAATGGCCTGTATTTGTATATCGCTTTACTTTGTCCCTATGGACCCCAAAGCGCTTTACACTACATCCACACATTCACACACTGGTGATGGCAAGCTACACAGTAGCCACAGCCACCCTGGGGCGCACTGACAGAGGCGAGGCTGCCAGACACTATCGCCACCGGGCCCTCTGACCACCACCAGCAGGCAACGGGTGAAGTGTCTTGCTCAAGAACACAACAACCGAGGCTGTCCGAGCCGGGGCTCAAACTGGCAACCTTCTGATTACAAGACAAACTGCCAACTCTGGAGCCACCATCGCCCCTTAGCTGATGATGTTTCTCTGTGAATGACATCTGAAATTTTACTGTTGCACTGAAGAAATTCTCGTAATAATAAGTCTCTGACGACATTTTCCAACTATAAAACATTTATTTACGATTCCTCTGTGTCTTGTTCCAGTTGTACGTTACATTTGGTTAATCAGCACACACATCCATACATATGCAATAATACTAAGTGCAATAATCCTTTCTGTCATCGTTGTATTTTACTCAGTTGTATATAGTATTTGTATTTGTATTCTATTTTTATCTTATTGTATATTTATTTTATTTTATTCTACTGTATATAGTATTTTATTTTATTCTATTCTGTACAGTTGTGTACTGTATTTATTCTTATTGTATCCTAATTTTTGCCTCATAACTTTTGCACTGTCCACTTCCTGCTGTGACAAAACAAATTTCCCACGTGTGGGACTAATAAAGGTTATCTTATCTTATCTTATTTAAAGAGGAGAAAGGCCGGACTGCTTTGAGCTGATCAGAAGACGACGGTAACCAATCCCAACCAAGGTATGAAGAAGAGCATCTCTGAAGTCACTGCATGTCAAACCTCCTGTCCACTCCTGTCAGCTAAAAACAGGAAACCGACACTACGGTTTGTACAGGCTCACTAAAACTGAATTACTGAAGATTGGAAGACTGGCGCCTTGTCTGAGGAGTATATTTCCGCAGCAACATTCAGATGGTAGGGTCAGAAATCATGGATCCATCCTGCCGTGTATCAACAGTTCAGGCTGGTGGTGGTTGTGTAATGATGTGGATTATATTTTCTTGGCACCAAATGAGTGTCACTTAAACACCACAGCATACATGAGTATATCTTGCAAAATGAAAATGAGTAAAATGTGGCCTCCACAGTCACCACGTCAGTGCAGTGAAACAGGAGATTGGCATCACAAATGTGCAGCACCTGTGTGATGCTTTTATGTCGATATGGACCCAAATATCTGAGGAATGTTTCCAGCTCCTCGTTAATCTATGGTATGAAGACTTAAGGATGCTATGAAGGACAAACGAGGTCCAAACTGGCAAGTGGTTGGTGAGCGCAACCACTTGCCAGCTCCTCTTTGTCTTTGGTATCTGGTTTAAAAACTTGCTTGTTTTCTGTATTGGGGTCCCCCCTGAACTCAGCACACAGATGTGAGCTTTGTTTCAACAGCTTGACGACAAATTCAAACAAGCTGAAAAAATATTCTATTACAACAAATGCTAATAAAATAGCAATGCCTCATGCCAAGTGATTTGATGACTCACTTTAGCTCCTGATCTTCATGAAAATAAATAATAATAAATAAAAATTATGTCACATTTCTACCTAGGTGTTATTCACATAATAGTGGGTATTTGTCACTTGTTATTTACCTTGTGGGAAATTTGGAAATAAATATATCCGTGTAAAGTCAGTAAGCGCTGAAGAAGGAGCACACGTGCCATTTAGTTAGTGTCACGCAATGCTGGGGTTAATTGGATGATCCCTCACATGCACAAACACAACGTGTACCATTTCACTTGATTGGTCCCATGTTATTAAGTCCTCAAATCCTTTTTTTTTGTAGGGTGCAGTGCTAATGTCAGAGCCATAAAAATCTCTAACACTGAGCTGGCAAAAATATGTTACCCCAACATTACATTTGAGGACTATTTTTTGTTTATACATATATGCTCTGGAAGAAATATAAATTATCAAGGGAACAAATTCGTTTTTTGCTCTCCACCCATAAAAATCTGCCTCCATGAAAAACTCACCTCTCCAGGAAAGCTGGTCTCTCCGGCAGTGGGACGGGGGCAGAGCTCTGCGAACTGTCAATCAGTGAGGAAAGGCCACGCCCCTCACGAAAGGCGAGTGGATCCAGTAAGGACGTGGAGGAGTACGATGAGCCAGGAAGTCCTAAGCGTGAGGAATGGGATGAAGCTTGAGGCAAAGAGGAAGACGACGATGGAGAGTTGGAGGACAGGAGTGGACCCAGCAGTCCCGATGCCCGACGGGGCGAGACGGCGAGAGGAGGAGGTGGCAATGCTACAGGTGACGAGGAGCGGGAGCCTGGCTGAGAAAAGGCGTGGTCTCTGGGTGGGATCTGAGGGGGTGTGTCATCTTCGTTGCCCAGTGAAATGGAGCTGGTGCATGCTTCTGGGTTTATGGCACGGGCGGAGAGGTTGTGTTTGGAGGGACGCAGAGGAGGGACGGGACTGCGAGGAGGCAGCACAGGCCTGTCCTCAAAGCAGGAGGCAAAGGAGGAGGCAGACGAGGGAGATGGAGGGGGAAGATGGATCTGTCGGTGCTGGCCCAAAGGAGCCAGAGGCATGGGAAGTGGGGAGGAGGGGAGGGAGCGGCCTGTTGCCATTGGAACCTGCAGCTTCACCATCACCTACATCAACAGAGAAACAGCAGCTTTATGTTAGCTTGGGTGATAATTTAAAAGTAAAAATCGATCCCGAATGGCATTAATACAGCTTTCACTACCTCCCTCTGTAGCTCCTGGAAGAGGTCAGCTGACTGGGATTCGCTCCTTCCTGTCAAGCCACCACCAGCGGATGAAGAAGCTTCTTCAGTCAACCCTTTGTATATGGACCGCACTTCCTGGTCCTCTGATTGATCCTCAGCCTCTGCAGTAACTTCATCGTACGCTGGCTGGGGGAGAGGCCAGTCCAGAATGGAGGGAGTGTCCTGAGAAGACAAATAGATACAAGGAAAAGTTATCCAACGTTATTAAGATTTTTTCTGCATAACAAAAACAAAGTTTGAGCCAGAGCCAAAAGGAAATCATCACTGCTGCAGTAATATTACTTCTTTGTGTTCACTGGGGTTTGAATTACTCATATTTGTCCTTATTAATTCTTCAGAAATAACCAGAAAATGCACAGATTTCCATCAAATGTGGTACCAAATCATCATTACATTTATATTTATTTATGTATAGTTACCCACTGTTGGTCAATAAAACCTGACTTTCAGCCAGAAAATCCTGAAAAATTGTTTTGCAAAGGTCTGGATATCCTCTTTCTTTCTTCTTTTTAATGTTCAAGCCAAGATATTAAGTTAACCTTGTTTAGCTAACAGTACAGCTCTGTTTAAAGAACTATTACAGAACCCAGAAGTTGGAAGTGGTCATTTCTGGTTGACCTATTAAGGTCCACCTCCTCCAGGGTTAGAGTTTTGTTTGAGTCACAAGTTTCAATTATTCAATATTGTTATATTGTTTATTTGGTGGTGGTGGTCACCAAAGGTGATGAGACGGCCTACAGGGAGGAGGTCAGCGCCCTGACACACTGGTGCCAAGACAACCATCTCACCCTCAAACTCACAAAGACAAAAGAGTTGATAGTGGGCTTCCGGAGGTGTAGGGAAGCACACACTCCCATCACCATCAACACCGCTGCTGTGGAGAGAGTGAGCAGCTTCCGTTTCCTAGGCGACATCTGGCGAGGGATCTCACATGGTCAGTACACACAAAACAGTGAAGAAGTCGCAGCAGTGCCTCTTCTTTCTCAGGAGTCTGAAGTGATTCAGCATGAGCCCCCACATCCTCAGGACCTTCTACTGCTGTGCCATTAAGAGCATCACCACGTGGTATGGCAACAGCACCGGTTACAACTGCAAAGCTCTCCAGAGAGTGGTGCTGTGTTCTGAAAGGATAATTGGAGGTGGTGGTGTTGCCTGAGGAAAGTGGGTAGGATCATCAAGGCTCCAGTCACCCCAGCCATAAACTGTTCAAACTACTTCGGTCAGGCAGGAGGTACTGCAGTATCCGTCCCGAACCAGCAGACTGAGGGACAGCTTCTTCCCTCGGGCCACCAGACTGCTGAACACTCGATAGACACCTCACTCTCACCTACCGGAACTTCAACACTATGCACTGCATAATGTACATATATGCCATTTTTGTGCACAATATTCAGACTGCTGACCTCTGTATATTTTACATATATGTATGTGCACACACACACACACACACACACACACACACTTTGGCATAGATATTACTAATGTGCATACATCCTTAAAATTGTACATATTTATTCTTATAATTCTCACATTCCTGCTCTTATATTTGGCTTGTTTCTTATGTTTCTTGTATTTTTTGCACACCACTGTTGCCTGTGAAGCTTGCTCACATGTGCTGTACCAGTGTACCAGTAATGTGACGTGACACTAAAAGTGACTTGATTTGTTTGAAATGCTTTTCTATTCCCATGTGAAGCACTTTGTAATAGCTTCCTGTCTTAAAAAGTGCTATATAAATAAATTTTACTTTTACTTCAAAAACGTCAGTATAAATATCATGAAGCTGCAGCTTGGTCAGGATGATCGAAGGCAGACTGAAGGTATGAGGTGGAATTGCTGTGCAACTCCGCTGAAGACCACTAAAGCGTGAACGTGTACATTATCAATCAATAAGTACTGATCATCCATCACATTGCACGCGCCTTGGGTGAATTCAAGTGGAAGGGGTTATTTATGACATTTCTAGGCCAAAGGTTGGACCACTGTCTCTGGGAAACAAGACAGCTCATCATTTGTGAGTACTGGCAAAGATTTCAAGCTGTGTGTGCACCACCTACACTTGATTGAGGATACTGCCATGCATGTGGCCGTGTAAGGTCCCTCGTGTCTTGAAAACCTTTGAACTACATCACAATCATTGTTTAGTTGTAGAGGGTGAACTGAAAAGATCAGATGGCTAATTCTCCAGATGAGCTGGGAATATAAGACCCCTCTGCTGTGATTACAGGATGGTTCCACTCAGGGAGTGGGTGACATTCAAAGAAAGAAAAGAATCATGCCAACCTCAGCTTGATCAACCCTCAACAGTTCATTAAAAGACAGTTCTAGGCCATAATGAAAGGGGAAATGGGACTCATATTGGTCAATGCAGTCTTGAAGTCACATTAGGTGAAGTTAAAAAAAAAATCTCTTACTAATGAGGGTAAGAGCATCAACTATTACAGTCTGACTCAGGCCTGAGCTACCTTTAGGGTGTCCTCATCCAGCTGCCGAGACTCAGTGAGCGGAGAAGGTGTGGTAGAGCTGAAACTGTCATCGGTGAAGTCAATAAGCGACACCTCGCTCTTGGCTGAACGCACGCCTGTCCCCTCCCACGGCCGAAGCTTCAGACCTAGGGATGCTCCCAGCTTCTTCAACCCAGACGACGCGCTGGCGTCTTCCTCGTCATCGTAATCGTCCATCACAGAGTCGTAGAACGGCTCTGGACACACATGAAACTCTAGATTTAGATAATTGCTTCTACTGACATGCATGTGTTTGAAGGATTAAAGAAAAAATCTCACTCTTGAGCAGAACGGCAGGTTGGGGTGGACGAGGGGGAGGTAGCTCTGATAAAAACAGACAAAGGCGTTTAGGTTCGATTTGACATGCATCGGTGTAACAGAAAAGTTAGATCACTATTCAGCAAAAATACAGTCTCACGGCACAAATGAATTTACTCTTGGCACGGTTGGGAAGTTTGGTCGGTCTCGCAATGCCTGAATCCATTCCCAGGACATCAGGAGGGTCCATGGGGTTCCCCAAGTACAGGCTAAGGAAAGAAAATCATTTTTATGTAATAAAAGTTTAAAATTGAAAATAAGTCCAAGTCCCGTCCTTTAACTCATACTGAAGATGGTTGAAGCTAATAAACATACTTGTTAATAACATGTTAATAATCCCGTTGTAGGTACTGGAACATCAGTAAAATTATTTCACTACTCCTCTATTGTTGCAAACGGTGCAGTGATGTGGACGTGTCTTCTAAAATCCTCTAAAGCTCAACAGCAAAACATCTGTTAAACTATGCATGATACGCAGCTGCCCTCTAGTGGGGAGCTGCAGTATAGGCAGTCTTAAAATAGTACATGCATGGTTTCAGTTAAAAGGCAATTTTAGTGCTTTGTCTTTATGTGATTTTTCTTCTTTCAAACTGATTTTTTTTTTTTTAGAACTGTTATCTGTTCTCCTGCCTTATCATTGTGGAATCCTAATGTAAATAACACAAATCTATAAATCCTCCTTCCTAACCTGTTTTAAAGAAGAGTCTATTCTTCCAGTCTTCTATTTCTGCGTTCTGGACTTGTGGTGGGACTCTAACATTAGCCCAGCAGCCTACAGCCATCCATGGACGCAGAAAGCACAGTCACATCTGACAAAGCACACTGTATGACACTACATTACTGTAGGTACTGTATCATTAACCTGTCTATGCGGTCTGCGTGTCCCCAGCTCCTCTGGGGGTCTGTGTCTCCATGTCCAGTGTGTATAAAAGAGTGTTTAAGTGGCCGGCTGATGTCCTGGGCGGAAAGACCGGCGACTGACGTCACTACATGACGGGGAAACTGACCGACACGCAGTGTGCGCCTGTTCTGACCTCGCCACCAGTAGTGCTCTGCCCTGAAAACACACAAACAGGTATGAAAACAACGTGGTGACTGTCCTACAGTAATGTGCATTCTTGTAGCAGTACACGTTCTTAATTGCCAACTTCTGGGTTTTAATTTAGTAGTTAGGTAGTTACAGACATACAATATATACGATGCACACACGCATATTAATGTGATAAGGAAGTCATAAGATTATAATTGCAGTAATTTTCTACAATGTAAGGAATCCAGTTTCAACGGGAGATCCGTTGTGTAGTAGGCACTTACATAAGCACGACTCTCAAACCCACTAACCTGATTAAGAAACTGCTTGCTCTCTCAAAATCAGGCTAAAAGGATGCCTTACAGGCATGTTCTAGCTAACAAAACATCACACACTGACCTTCCTTCAATAATGGTGATAACATCATTCATTGTAATCTGGAGCTTGTCTTCCTCCTCAAAGTCCTGCAGGGCTCTCATATCTGTGGGCATGGTCTGCAGAGCACACACAGTGTCGTCAGTGTCACCAGCAGAGTCAAAGACAGCCTTTAGACATGGAATAAATACTTGCAGCCAACAAAGAATCGTTTCCTGAAGCACATTTAGTGATTACGATCGACAGTGTTTTACTTAAACTACTGTGCTACCTCGAGCAGGAAGTCTCTGAGGGCAATGAAAGTTGGTCTGTCTTCAGGTTTGGGGCTCCAGCACTGCAGCATCACATTGTAGATATCCTGAGGACAATCGTCTGGTTTACACAGCCTCTCAGCTTCCACGTCCACCTTGTGAAGGATCTGTAAACCCACACATAAATAATGGCGTGATTAGCTGAAGCTAATGAATAATTCATTTATTTTATTTTTTATGGCGGAGGGTTGTTCAAAGATGCACCTGGCTCCCATTCAGACCCAGCCACGGCTCCTGTCCGTGGGTGAACATCTCCCAAAGGGTGACCCCAAACATCCAGGTGTCAGATGCGTGAGAGAAAGTGCGAGACTTCAGAGACTCTGGAGCACACCTGGAGAGATCGGTGAAAAACAACTGAGACGCTGAGATACTGAAACACAGATAGTATGTAGCGACAGAAAAAAAGTCACTCTCACCATGGGAAAGGGATTTTGTGGCCTTCCTCCATGACGTATTGGTCGGTGTGTTTAGGCAGTGCCCTCATTAGGCCAAAGTCTCCGATCTTCACAGTTTCATTGGTGGACAGCAGCACATTACGGGCTGCGAGGTCCCTGTGGAGGAAACGCTTCTGCTCCAGGTAAGCCATCCCACAGGCCACCTGTGGAGAAGGTGTGGAGTGACAGATGGGAGCATTTTTGCATTCTTACACATGGGAAATGTCATAAAATAGAGCTGTATCTCCAACAAATAAACATTTAAATTTAAACAAATGTACAAATATTATGGAAACTGTACTCAAGAAAATCTAATAGAGAGAACAGTGTGATAAAACTGAATTTCATTGTGGGGGGTTTTTCCTTTCGGTATTAACTGACCTGCACGCCATAGTTACACAGCGAGGAGATGAGGATGTGACCCTGCCGCTTTCTGAGCCGATCCAACAGGGAGCCCAGAGGAGCCAGCTCAGTCACCTACACTCCAACAAACAAAATGTGCTCAGAGCTCATTGTGTTTATGTTTTGTGCACTGCTTTTAAAATATATATCCCGTCTGTACTGTTTTTCAGTGCTTTTTTAAAAAATATGTTACATCTGGAAGCGGCAAATCTTTAACTTGTAGACTGTGTGAACTCTTTTGTACTTGAATTTCCTCTGTGTGTGGGAAACACTGATCTTATATTCAGGGCTATTCTAAAGTAGCCAGACCTGAGGCAGCAGAAACTCCTGCAGGCTAAACTGAGCTTAACAGCTCTGAAACATTCACTGAAAACATCTGATAGCTCAGCAGCTACAATGTATCGACTGTTGGAAATAAATCAAGTTCTCAAAAAGAGGACAAACTCCCTCTTATAAGTGTGTGTGTGTGTGTCTCATGGATTACCATCTTCATAGGCTGTGTGAGGACGATGCCATACAGGCGGATGAGGTTTTGGTGGCTCAGTGAATGCATGGCATTCACCTCTCTGATGAAATCATCCAGACCGTCTGAGTCCAGTACATTTGATTTCAGGCATTTTACTGCCACTGACAACTACAAAGAAAAGGAGAGATGATATTAGAGAAACCTCTGTAAAAAATAAATAAGTAAATCACCTTGTGGAGTTCAAATGGGATGCTCTAACTTAAGAGGAAGTGACAAATACCCAGCAAATGTGTCCTTTTGGGGCATGTGTGGCCTCTCTGCGGGCAGACCCACACAACCCACAGTGGGCCGCAGAACACGCGTGATATTTCAGAAAATGAAAGATTGGACTGATAACATTCACTTCTTTTTCAGTATATCAATAAGATTCATTTTACTAAAATGGTTTGAATCAGTCACCTTCTCTCAGCCTCATATTTCTGACTGTGTACTAAAACATGTTCTGTGTTTTCATCTTCTCCAGAATAGTCACATTTCCTTGTATAATGTTTCTTTTTTTATAAATAATATACCAGCCAACATGCCAGTGTGGGCCCTCAGTGGGTAGCTGTGGGTGAACTGTGGGGCTGCAAACCCACATTTATCCTACGTGGGCCCCTAGTTGGTGTGCACACAGAGCCCATGGCAGCTTCGCCCTTTCTACCTCCTACGTAGGTTTTCTCATGCAAGCAGACTACTAGTTGCCCACAGATATATTTCTTACAGGCCCAAAAGGGATAAACTGCTATGGGACCCACATGCTTAGCCTAGATGGGACCCAAGTGGCTTGTTTGTGGGCAAACACACCCTGAGCCTCTATGTCATACATTCTCAGCTGCCTCATACTGTGTTTCTTCATCTCACCACTCTGCCGTTGGGTGCAGTCCACTCTCCTCGCCGCACCACCCCGAATGTCCCGTCTCCAAGCCGCTCAAACAGCTGAAGCTCCGACTCTCTAATCAGGCAGGTGAGCGCGGCCCCCGACTCACTACTGGCCGGGGCCGCGGCAGACGTTGCCCCGAGGGGCTGCTGTGTGTCAGCGTCCGGTCGTTTCACTGGAAACACCTGCAGGGCCAGAAACTTCTTATGCATGCGAACACGCTTGATTTGAATCTGAATGAATCTAAATTAACCTATTTTGATAAAAGACACACATAGACCATGTGACATAACATGAAAAAATAAAATAAAATTAGAATCAAAGCCACATCAATACAAACTAAAATTCCTTTTCCTAAATATACCTGAGGGTGAAAGCAGACATTTTTACAAATGCAGCTTATACATGAATATCATATTGTGAGATTGCAGCCTTGCTTGAGCAACTTTCAGGACAGGAGAGGTACTGCACCTTGCTCATCCAGGATTTTCTTTTATAAAGGGCTCGTCTCCTCTTGACTGCCTCCCAGAGCCTCCTCTGACCTGGACCAGCAAAAACACAAACACAAATAAACCTGGATTTTATTGTATGTTTATAGTGTATTTTTCTAAAAGACAACACACAGACACATCTGATATTTGTTTAGATTACCTGTTTATCACATAGGTTTGGGGTGAAAAACACTTAAAGAGGTACCTGGGCGTCCCATGCCGATCTTCTCCAGGTCTTCATTCTTGACGTAGTCAAAGTGTGAGAGTCGTGTGACGTTGAGATCATCACGGATTCGCAGGAAGTACTGCTGCAGCTGCACATCTGTCAGCAGCTCCAGCAGCCACTCTGTGCCCTCCTCACACTGCATCTGCACAGCAAACACACATTTCACCTGCATCAGGATGCATACAGTGCTGTTAACAGCCTCCAGTTTTAACATAGCTCTGCTTATGCGATTGAATTGTTCCATTACTGAGCGTGATGTTAATGGACCCCATTAATGGGCACACTGTAATGTGTGCTCTAAGTGCAGGAGCTACTCTCAGCTATGAAAAGCCAAAATGACTGATGGGATGTGACATCTGCAGCACCAATGTAATGATTAGATATCTGGAAAAGCATCAAGAATGGAAAACAGTAAGTGCTCATATTTTAAGAAGCTGGAGTAAGAAAATTTGGGGCATTTTTACTCCTGAAAATGACTTTCAAGATTCAACAAACACATTTTCTGACAATTGTTTAGGACGCTACTGTTTCATCTTTTTTTGCAGATTCCCCAGCAAAATGTACTTTCTGCTGCTCCTTTATTTCCCAAGGGGTAGCCAAAGTGGATAGATCTGCATATTTGATTTGGCACCGATTTTACGCTGGATGCTCTTCCTGACGCAGCCCTCCCACTTATCCAGGCTTTGTGCAGACACGAGGAGTACACTAGCTTGAGACCCCTTAAGGCTGGAATTTGTGTCTCGAAGCAGGAGTCATTTTGCATGTGCAGCAAATGTGCAGATTCACAGATTCACAAGTTGAAAGACCTTTAAAGTTTTTCACAGACTTTAAATTATTAACTAAAACCAGTTTTGCACCATTTCATGATAAGCAAACTACAATTTCCTCTTAACTAATTGCTTTAATTGTATACCGTATACTGTGACAATATACTACAACATTTACTTTGCCTTAATCTAATGTCACTCTTACATACTAACTTCACTCACTGATGTCAAGCCTAAAAACCAACAGTGGTTTAATTTAGCCAAGAAAAGAGGAGCTAGCCAGGCTCTATGTGAAAGAGAAAAATCCAAGTAAATCGCATCTAATTAGCAATATTCTGTGTTTGTTGAGGCAGAATAAGTGAAGTGACAATTTTCTTGGATAATTAATAAAGATACAAAATGTTCATTAGATCTTTAGAGTGTTTGTTAGCGTTACCTTTACAGCATTTGTCTGTAACTGCAGATGTAACCATGATCATTCCATACACATTGCAGTTTGTTGCTTATTCTAGAGTTGTGCTCAAGGTAATTAAAGGTTATAAGCTATAGGCAGCGCGAGTCTGGCTGACTTAACAGTCTTTGTTAAGCTAAGGTAAACAACCACTAGCTCTAGCTTCTTGCTTTTTGTATAGCTTCATCCTAATATTTCAAAACTATTAAAAGATGTAAACGCATTAATACAGCGCTGTCATAGAGCTCTTTGCAAAACTAAACTTTACCCTTGGGAGCAGCACATTACGCACAGAAACATGTTGAATTGGCTGAAATCCCCTCTCCATAGGCAAACGCATGTTCAAACAGCCCCAATTGTGGAACCATGACTTAAGCATTAGACTAGCATTAGCAGGTTCGCTCTGGATTCAGGACCCCAACACAAAATGGTTAAAATTTAACGGAAGCAACATTAAGTGTGAAGGCTTTTGTCTGCCATTCACAATTAAAAAAGATAACAAACAAAACAAAAAAAAAAAAAATCCAGGCAGAGGTAAGTTAAAATTTCAAAATGTTGACCTACTTAATCAAAAGTAACTTTAAATTTTGAGATACTCAATCAGTAAGTCAAAATTTTGACATGAAATTTTGAGACAATAACCCAAATTAACTTGATATTACCTCTGCAGACTTGCAGAAACAAGCTTCCATAATTAAGTGGCAGGAATACATTTGTTTGCTTGTTTGTTAATTTATTGCTTTATAGTCAATTGCTGTTGGGTAATTTTAGACCCCAAAACTGAATTCAGAATGAAGTATTTTGGTTTAACTTATAACTGGTGCAGTTACAGGGTTCACAAAGTAGACACTGTTTTTTAAACCATGAGGATACTAAATAATTTAAACAGACATCAAATGAAATCTGGTGTCTGTTGTAAGATTAGACCCAAGATCAATACACCTGCATCCCCACACCCACACTTATATTCATAGAAAAACACTGAACAAAAAGACACAGACATAGTGTAATTACAGCCAGAGAAGAAGAGATGCTGCACATCCACCCACAACTTCAGACTTTACCATTTGTCCACCGACACTCCTGTCTCCCGCCTCTTCATCCTCCCCCTCCCCCTCTCCTCTGGTGTAGGGGAGTCGCTGGTACATATAGCTCTCCCCCATACTGAAACAGCTCCTCTTGTCCTTTTTGTATTGAGCCCTCCTGTTTCTGCGCTATTCAGAGGAGGCGTTAGCTCTGCTGCCGCGCTCCCCCTACTCCGAGTCTAGTTTGCTAATCTCCTCTCAGCTCCATGACCTTCTCCGCTCAATCGATGCGCGCATGCACAAACACGGACACAAACGCACCGGGAGGCATTTGACGCCACTCTCTCCTGTCGTATCACCTAAAGCTATCTATAAACTCCTTCACTCCTCCCTCCCACTGCTCCTTTCTCTCCCTGCTGACTCACGACTTCCCGCAGTATCGGACACCTCCATGCTTCTCCGTCTCTCCAGCTTTTCCTCCTCTCCTCTTCATCTCCTTCTGGCTCAGCAGCCAAGCCCACTGTCTGATGTTAAATAATTCAGCAGCTCTAATGAGAGGGCGAGTGGAAGAGGGAGATCTTAGAGGAAGGAGGGGAAAGACTGCAGATACAAATAGGTGGACAGATGGATGGTCAGGCTGAAGAGAAAGGAGATGGAGACAGTTCCCAGCATGCATTTAATAGATTCTGACATGCAGATGGCATAGGCGCCAAGCTCAACCCAAACAAGCAGAACATTTCTAAAAGATGGTAACGTGATGTGGCCATCAATTTCAGGAAGTGTCAGAAACGTTGCTGAAATCTCTCATCAAGTAAAAACTGTGAAACAGTCACTGATTGCAGTTTGGCAGACGAGAGGATTTCCTGCTTTTCTCTGTTCTATATTAACCGAGCACAGTACTGTTTCAGGCAGATCATGAGGTCAATCTCAGTCACAATCCAGGCAGATCAGCTGATCTCAATCCCAGATCACATCAGCTGACGCCTCAGCTGATAAGCTTCCGCACATCCAATTAGCAAATCTCATATAGGGCGCGCTATTTAAGCTGCTTCAGATTGTGTACAGTTCCTGCATATCTGCAAAATTTACATTACAAGCTATCTCCACCCCAGCCTCGGGGGGTGGGGGTCTTGCTCCTGCTCTTAGAGATGTGTCCCAGAATAAAGCTATACCACTGAATTTAAATTAGTGCAGATGGAAGTCACAATCCTCCTTTTACTACAGCAGTCTTAAATTATAGTCCTGCTGTGAGTCAAGACAACCGTAATTTGTCTTGACTCACAACAAGCAATTAAGATAGTTCTGTGAGGCATTTAATCACTATTTAATTAGTTTAATTGATCAAAAAAACACTGGCAAAGAATGGAAAGGACAATGGCTAAGGAGCCTAAAGTGTGCCTAGACCACATCATTACACCACCACCAACCTTAACTGCTACACCCTATTCAGTACCTGCCATCCGAATGTCACGGCAGAAATCGAGGCCCATCAGAACAGGCAATGTTTTTCCAGTCTTCTGTTGTCTAATTTTGCTCAGCCTGTGCAAATTGAAGCCTCAGTTTGCTGTTGTTCCTGTTCTTAGCTGACAACAGTGAAACCCAGTGTGGTCTTCTGCTACCGTAGCCTATTTATTCAAGGTTCAATATAATATGCATTCATTACCCAAATTATCTGGAATATCACTCATTCCCACTTTTATATATATTCCTAAAGAGTTCACTTGCAATAAATATACAATTGTGCATAAAAGCTACATTGCCTGTCATGTCTAGGTGCAATCCTAACATCAGCAGCAAACACTGCATAGCCTTTATGCATTTACTGTGTACACTCATACTGTTTATAGCAAAATAGAATTTATTAGTCAGTTTTAATTCATTTGAGCAGACTTAAAACAGATGTTTTAGCTATTTAACTAGATTAAAAAAAAAACAAAAACATTTCACGATTATCAACAACATATGGATGCTGGATCAGATATAATATCTGAAAATCAGAATATCAATTACTCCATGAGATAATTTATTTTCTATGCAGCTCTAATTATTGTGGAAAACATTTGATTGTTTTTTCACTCCTTTTCTTTTTGAATTTATATTATCAACATAAAAGGATCTCAGTGTGGCTTTTTCTTTGTTTGAACTGGTTGAGAAGTGGGTGGGCTGCCATATACAGTTTCTGATCTGATTACGTATATCAAAGTACATCTTGTTTGGCAGTTAAAGCAGTTAACAGTGTTGAAGTGCAGTGCTGCAGATCCTGCTGTAATTCAAAAATGAAAGAAAGGCAAATGTGAGAAACTGGGCTGTTACTATTAGCAACATGTGACAGCAAGATGAGCTAACTGGTGCATGAAGTCACTGGTTGGATCATTCATGCTCATGTATGAGTGTGTGGGCGCATCTGCGGCCTAAATGAGGACAGAAGCAGATCTTTCATCTCCGCACGGCATCATGTGTTTTATTGAGGGTGATGGTCCAAAAATAGGAGAGCTAAATTTAGCTTATGTTCAGTGGCAATAGGAGGGAAGTGGCTGCTTAATTTTTCTCTCATCTTAGCATCAGATATCTGAGATTCAATCGGGACTGTCAACGTGCACAGATCAGGATTTATTCTGCATATTTCATCCCTGCCCCGTCCTGGTTTAGGCAGAGCATGATATGAATTCAACAGCACCTGGTAGAATTTCCTGCCATATTTGTTTGTGTGTTTCAATATTTCTGATATAAGTCACCTTAAAAGAAAAAGAAAAAAACACTGCAGGAAAAGAAAGCTTTGAGATTCATTCAGCCTGTGCTTTGGAAAGAAAACAACAGTTTTCTTCTGCAATGTCATAACTAATTCAAATGTTACACCAAATATTTGGTCACTAGAGTTAATGAGATAAAAAGTTTGAGGTTTTGGTTTCTTTCTGTGAAAGAGGCCACAATGCAGCAACTCCAGCAACACTTGAAGGAAGATGAACAACTTTAATAATTGACCAACGCGTTTCGGCTTGTGGCCTTCATCAGGGTCATGAGGTGTCAACATGATTTTTCTCATGATCTTGTGTAATTTAATCGCTTGTTATATGATTTAAAACTGATCCAAATGTTCCAGTCAAGAAGGGAAATGTAAACATGATTGTGATTTAATGCAGGTGAAATATTGCTGGTCTTACTGCAAACAGATGAAAATTAGTAAACTGAAAAGTAGGGCTGGGCCATATCATACAGTTCATAATACTGGTATAACGTTAGGAATGATAAGAAAATGTCGATATTACGTGCTGCACAATAATGTTTAATATTTGGTATTTACTGTTATATTCCCATATATCATCGTGATGTTGTTTATTCTATTGCTCTCGTTTATTATTATTATTGCTTGTTTTCTTTTTTCTTTCTCAACAGGTGATCCAGGTGATCGATATATGTATTTTTTTTGTCTGCTTATTTAGTTGGTTTGTTTTTTTGCCCGTTATCCCCGTCCCTCTTCTCCACAGTTTTTTCCCCCTCTTCTTTTCTCCCTTTTCTTTTCCTCATTCAAGTCTGTCCCATATCTAGCAAGTGAAAATAAAAAATAAATAAAATAAACAATAAAAGGTGAATCAAATAGACCACTACAGCAAGGCTGGGATGGTCAATTTGGTAAAGTAAATCCGTTGGGCATCTTTCCTCACCTTTAGACAAGATTTCTGATGGCAAAAGAACCAAACGGGACAGGCGCAAAAAAAAAAGGAATGATAAGAAAATGGAATATGGCGATAGAATATGGGTAAAACGCGCATGTGCAGTGCCTTTGTTTTCATACGCACATGGCAGAAAAAGTAAGGCAGCAACGGAGAATGAGAAGGGCGAAAGCAGATCGTTAAATGAAACGGATGAACCAGAATTGGTTTGTAAAAATGCTGCAACTTCAGTGGTGTGGAACTGGTTTGGCTTTCGTCCGTCAGATACACAACAAAGCACATTTTTTGCGGCCCGTCGTTATTACCGTGTTTTTCGGAATCTAAGTCGCTCTTAAAATTCTTTGATTTTCTGAAAAATCGACAGTGCCTTATGTATGAATTCTGGTTGTGCTTACTGACCTCGAACCCATTTTATGTGGTACACGGCGCTCGAAAATCTGTCAAAAAATGTTTTAGTACAACTTTGAAGCTACGAAGCCGCACCGCTTGATGGATTGTCCGAGCATTATGGCTACCGTAGTCAGGAGCCTCGCTGAGTGATACGTACTGTGCTTCAACATAATATTACCGTATTGTGTGTGTATAACCTGTATAACCTTAAGTTTTGTGGATATTATACATGGTTCTGCTCAGGATATGTCGGCCAATTTCCACCGGAAATGCCTTTTGGTCAAACTGTCAGCAAGGAATTTGCATTTGCACTGTTACATTTTTATATAACTTTAATGCACATAAAAAAAAACAGCTGCTTGTTTAAGTAAAAATACATTGATGGGGGTTATTTGCACTAATAAAGTTGCGGAGTTGTAAAGTTTTTTGTCTCGCGTCAATTATATCGTCAGTTATATCATTATTGCAAATGTTCAAATATATATTGTGATAAATATTTTTGGCCATATTGCCCTACTGAAAAGAGTAAAATATAACTGTCACAGCAAACTCCTTATAGAAACAAATCTTACCACAGACATTTTGGTCATATTCTCTAGGCGACTAAATAGATGAATGAGAGCCATAAGCTCACTTTCAAGGGTCAGCAGGATATAAATATTGCACGAGTTTGTTTTTTTTAGCTTTAGCTTATACCTTTACCACGCATGCTGAAAGTTACACATTACAGCTTCTTTAACAGCTCAGTCCAAAGTTAGGATATGATCAATGACTCATGGCTCATCCCATAGACACAGGAAGCTGAGAGGAATAAGGACACTCAGCTGATTTTTTACTTCCATAACAAATGGATATATGTCAGTGCAACAATATGATTGGCTGTTGGGAGACAGGTGAGGTTGACGGCCATTATTAGAGTTACAAACTTCTCATATTCAGGATTTGTTGAGTCTCGTGTCTCTCCTTTATAAAGTCTCTAGTTTCAATAATGTTACTGGGGAGGCCAAACCATCACTCATAATGTTTAACTGTATGTTTCCAATCCAGGTATGCAGTGTATTTGGAATAATTTCCATGCTAATAAATGAAGCTGTTAACAATCAGATTCTTTCTAGATGTTACTGCATAGTGAATCGAAATCTGATGGTTCTATGTGTTGAGAGAGATGAGGCATTAATAATTAGTAGGAACTGAGAATGTACATTAATATTTATTCCCATAACCAACTTCCAAATACACACAGTGCTAGTCCAAACAGCTCCAAACCATAAAGATCTGCACTTCTAAAGGTAACCTGAGGCAGCAGAGACCACCCTCAGTTACTTTGAGGCATTTAGTGGAATTGGTTGTGAACGGTCATAATGTTTTGGCTTATCTGTCACACCCTGCAGGGGTCCTCTGGTGGAGTCACTGGAGGTCATCTGGCTGCAGCCATGGACGAAGGGACTCCACATCTACACAAAGTTAAAGAGAGACGGAGAGCAAGTCAGCGTCAAAACTATTAACAAGAAAGGAAAAAAAAACAAAACACTTCAACAAAAATTTCCATCTGCTGCTGTGAAGAGAGCAGCAGAAAAACTCTCAGAAGCAACAGCCGGTAGAAATTGTGCAGGAGGTGAAAACGAGCACGCAGGAACAGGCTGTGCCCATATTGTCACCACGGGGGAGGCTCAGACAGACCTGCTGCCTCATCGCTGAGAAAGAGTGTAAAAAGTCAATTGTTTGAGAATGAACTCTTTTAAAAAAAGATTTTAAAGTTTAAAATGATTACTTTAGGGTTTAAAATTGTTAACTGTTTGAATACTAATTCAAGTGATCATAGACAGTCTTTCACACTATTGCATCTCATTAACATATGGCAGGAGGTGTGTTTGAATTCATAGTGTACAGGATTTTCTGCATTTCACAGCTGTTACTTTACTGGCTGATTGACAAATGCTCACTAGTCCAAAAATGACTAATGAATGTGTTTTGTAGTTGTGTTTGTAATCTTTCTCTACTTATACGGTAGTGTCTAATGTGTCCTCTTAAGCAGGAGTGTCAGAACTAAGGCCCAGGTCCAGAATCGCTACGGCAAAGCTCAGGCCCCCTGGAAGGCTTTGGAAAATGTGAAGGATACATAAGTTTTGGACTTTAAATAGTAGATAAAGACTTAAATCAGATAAAAGTTATTGTTTTTTCACTATCGACTGTTGAAATTTCAAAACAAATAATACATTTTGTAACCACAGAACAGTCTGTGCCCAGAACTTTTTCTGTAATTTCACCCTTTTGCTTATTTCTTACAAATTAAGCCCAAAGTTTAGTGGTAACGGTTACTTTCATTTACTACAGCATTTTGTTATTGTGTAGAAAAACTGTGCCCTACTGCTGAAACTGCACTTCTTTTTTCTTATATTGAGATATCTCAGATTGAACGTGTAGTTTACACTGACAGAAAGAGGTCTGTTCTGATCCAAGTGGGCTGCATGCGGCCCACAGTGTAAAATAACATCCCTGCCCTGCAGAACCACACCAGACATTGCAAGACTATTTAGTGCAGCTGCACACTGATAAACTCACATGTACATATAGTGGGCTGGCCCTTTATTTGTGACTAAAGATAAGATTGCTTTATGTTTTTGTAAAAGTTCCACATAAAGTTAAATCAGTCAGATAAACAGTTGAGAGTAAGCAGATAGCATCTCTCTCATGCTGAGAGCAGAAAAGATTTTAATTCATCTTCTCAGTCAGTCAGCCTAAAGCTGATTAGCCCTAAGTGGACACACACTCGTCCCAATACAATGAAGAGCCAAGGCTAATAATATTACACCCCCTTTTTACACTGTTTTATACTTTTTCCACTATTGTTCGCTTGTAATTTTTTTTATTTATGAACTTAACGTGTTTGTTTTGGTACAACATGCACAAAAACCATATCCAAGAAAGAGCAACAGAGATGACCCCCATCGTACCGACCTAAAACGACGGGCTTTCCGGAGGGGACAGTCCCTCTCCTCCGGTCACTCCTCACTCTGCCCGCCGTACTCAGCCGTGCCGTTTATCGGGTATCTGTGAAATTCACCTGAACCGTTTTCTCCGTCTCTTTCCTCCGTTAATTCCGGGACGCTTCCCAGTGAGCGTGCAGGGATTTCAGAGCGTCACGACACGTCAGAAGACGGAACTCGCCAAAATAACAGCACATCTTGTTTAGAAATTCAACTTTCAAAATAAAAGCACACGTTACATTAGTTTTCATTTCCCGCTAATTTTTACGTCCTCTTTACACACTTTACCATTACTTCATTAAATTGGAGGCAAGTATTTGATTTATATCGGTTGTCCGATGTAGGGTTGCTTGCGAAACGCTTGAGGTACACCAAAAATTTCTCTAAAAACAAATTTGTCTTTTTAAAATTATTTTACACAAGCTACAGTCATGATTGAAATTTAAAATTATTAATGAGAAAATTAGTTCAGTAAATCTTCAATTTACTAGTTCAGTAAATTGAAGATTTACTGAACATCTGAAGAGGGAGAAAAACTTAAAAAAACAAAACAAAACAAAAAACCCTCAAAGCTGAACCTGCCTTTAGCTATAACATAAACCTTAAGGATTAAGACAATGAAGGAGCGAGACAGTCTTTATGCTAAGCCAAAGGGTTTATTACAATTTTCTACTGAACATGGATGTCACGATAAAGAATGTCAACAACATCTGAAGTACAGAAATCAGTCTCAGTATTTTTCAGCAATACGGTGAGCCAAAACAAATTTTCTAATGATCACATTTCTAGTTCGAACTAGTGTGGAGAAACTTATTCTTGTAATGGATGCAAGATAATACAGGAGTAGCTGAACTAATGAAATCGCTTAAATAATGAAACAGTTTTTCAGTGACTGATCCTTTTGATACGATTAGTAGCTTTTAATATCCTGTACTGATTTATGACATTTTAACTTGACGGTTATAACTCAGGGATAACAATTCAAAAGGTTGGAATTATGATCAAACAACCACAAATAAATTTAATTTGGACAAGTGAAACTGTAATATTGTTCCACTCTGAGCTATACTTTAGTAACATGCAGTGAGGAGAAAACCCATGCAAGTGAATTCATTTGTGTTTTCAGTCACTAACAAAGAAAAGAGGTTTTGAGGTCACAAGGCTAACAGACCAGGTTTGTTGCTATAACTTTAATGATTATAGTGCACTCATTTCAACATCCTTCAGTGCTTAGAATTATTGTATAAGCAGTAAAAGCCTCATATGGACTGGATTCACTGGGAAGGCAGTAGGTAATTTAAAGAAAAAAAAATGATAATGAAAGCAGCAGTTTCCCTGTTATGTCAATTAAATGTCGGAATTTTAAAATAGGCTTGCCTATCCTTCAAGGTTAAGTCACATTAAAGTAATAATGTAGTTATAGACATCACAGCTATTAAAAGAGCGAGACCCTGTAAAAGCTTCAATATGCTACTGCAGGGTAGATTTAGGTGTGTAGCCCCTTTCTCCTTTTCCCAACCACTTCTCCTTGAGGATCAGCAAGTTACAATTTGATTAAATTAAGAAAAACTGATTAAACTCAAAGAGCAAAATTGTGAATCTGATGCAGGTACTGACACTGGTATACTTTTATTGGTGCCACAATTTAAACCTAATTGGCTATGAGCCGCTACTGATTATAATAACCCTATAGACACAGAACTATCAATTCATATTGAAAAGTTAGAAATGTGAGTATTGAGTTTTTCCTAGCTGATTTATAACCAATACAAATGACAAATTGCTTTTCCCACCACCCCATCTAGATGACTTTGTTTATGCGCCGTTTGGAATAATGTCCTCATTTTCTACCTCGACCTGTACTGTCAATCCTGCCCAGATGAGGCTCACTATGATTAGAAATAGTATTAAAGAGGAAATGTATGCACAAACAAAAACAGTAGGAACCAGAAGAGTGCACACACACTCTATGAAGGACAATACCTATATGCACACAAAACAAAAGCCCAAAACAAATAAATAAAGTATAAAACTCTGGGAAACACTGTTCCCGATAAGTTGTTCCACTTTTCAAGTGAAATATGAGAGACACTGCTCTCGATAAATACACGTATACAAAAAACACACAATGGTAGGCAAAAACTACCGTCACTGTTTATCATTATGGAAGGCACTGCTCCCGATAATGCGGTTTAGTTATGGAAGGCACTGCTCCCGATAAAAATATTACAACTCATTAAATGCTCCAAAGTAGACAGTGCAACATAAAGGTCTCTTTGAGCTCGGAGGATTTAGTATTGTGCCTGAATTGCTTTTGTTTTGTTTTTTAAACCTTATTTGACATTCACTTTGTCACCAATTGCAGAATAAACCTCTTTGCTTGTGATAAATAAATAATTTTCCACAAACTGCAGACAATTTTTTTGTTTCCTTGCCAGCTTTAGTCAGGCATTGGAAAAATCTCATTAAATACATTTTTTTTTTTAATCTACCAAGATACAATTTTTTATACCCTTAATTTCTCCACAGATGCACTTATGTCAGTCTATTTGTGAAAGCCTGCTTTTACAGCAGCTCAACGCTAAAGGAAGAAAAAGAGGGTAGAAAGATTAAACTTTATCTGGGTCTTTTTTTCCCAGCAACATTTGGAGTCATTTCTGTAGCAGATACTGCCGTAGGTTTCGACAGTATAACCGTCATAATTATGGAAGACACTGCTTCCGATAATGTCGTATAAAAAGACAAACAGCTTTATAGTGGACACTGCCACTGATAAATAATTAAAAAAACAAATACATATAAGGTCTTTTAGTGCTTTGATGGCAAGTGGTCGCAGCAAGAGCTTCGAGTCTACTTGAGAGGAGGTGGATTTGTCAGTAGCATTTCATTTCTTCAAGTAATCCTTCTTCACAGTTTTCAGCCCTACACTTTAACACTGTCCTCTTCGAGACTATTTGTGGAATTGATTTGAATTCCCCTGAAATCTGAGCATGAGCCTATAACAAAGGTTGGGGTTTCTGATTAATGGCTTGTGCTTTTAAGTGCTGATATTGGAGCGCTATGATTTACTTTCCAAAAAATACACATGCAAACACACAACTCCCACCCTCACATCTCTGCGTCCCACCAATTTAAATTTCTTCATCGAGGTCCCAGATGTTTCCCACCATGGCATTGGCACATCCCTGCAAGTTCCAGGTGGCTAAGGCCAGCTGGGTGTGGAGTTTATCCACGTCAGTAGTCTCAGCAATGGACGCCAGAGTGTGGGAGCCTCGGCCAAACAGTAGGTGACGGAAGGGAACCTTAACAGGTGAGACGTATGGGGAGAGGAGGCTGTGCTCAACCTTTAGTTAAAAAAACAAAAATTCACATAATTAGTAACTACAGAATAGCTCTTGCTGATTTCTTCCTTGTGGTTCCAGAAAAGAATGCTAGACTAGGTGTAGAAAAAGAGTCCCAGCTTTTTATTCATTTCCATCAGCTGGGATATAAGACACCAGGACGTCACTAGACAGTAACTAACAGATAAGGTACCATAAAACAATGTCGGCCACTTGTGTAGATTGCATGCATTTCCATGCCATGCATGTTTGCACGTTGCAATAAATCGATGCACCCACTTACCATTTCTTCTATCAAAATATAAAGCAAGGAACCTTAGAACATTGTGTTCAAGATTTTTTGCACAATATTTTAAGTTGGGTCAAACCACATCACTAGTTTTTTTGTAATTAAAATACAAAATCCAGCATCTTGTAGTTTTTTTTGTTTTGTTTGTTTGTTTTAACTTAAAACTTCTGCTAAGTAACAAAATGGCATGTCTGAGCTTTTGGTTAATGACAATCTTGTGTAAACCAACATTTTCTGATGCGAGCACAGCACTGCAACACAGACGCCAAGCTTCATAATGAAGTTTGGTCTGTCAGCATCTGTGACATCTATAAACTGACTGAGCTTACAATTCCATGTGGCCTTAGTTTTCCTCTTTTAGTAAAAGAGGAAAACTAGGGCCACAGATGTTTTGCATGCTCGTCAAGCTCACAGTTGAGCTTTAGGTATTACAACTTACAAAAATTAGGAATGAGAGGGGAGAGACAAATTAGATTGAGGCTCAGCAAACCTGAACAAAGGAGGGGTACGGAGCAGAAAAGTATTTTCAAAATGTATAGTTTTTTTAAATTACAACACACGACCCAGCAGAGGTCTTGTAATACATGCATTACCATCATGATCCTGTTGTTGAGGATTCGACAGGCTTCTTTGTCATCCAAGTTGGTGTTGGCAATGTCATTGTAGAGGTTACTGGCAGCACGCTGGAAGGAGCCTCGTGCACGGTTCAACCAGCTGGGACTCAAATCCTTCACCAGACAAAACAAATATTCTTAATCACATGAAATTCATAACATGGATAAAAATGAAACAAAAAGAGTCAGGAAGACGCCAACCTGCGAGAGCAGCCGGATGTGTTTGTAGACGCCCGCCACAGCCTTGGTGAGAGTTTTGCTGTACCGGTTCACATCCAAGCTCAGCAGGTGGTCATGAACCAGGTGCAGGGCCATCTGACCAGCAAACTGCGCTGCTATCGCCGTGATCTCGTTGGTTTGATTGTTGGTTTCATAGTTAAGTTGGTCCATGGTGTCCAATTGAGTGCCATAATAAGTGTAGACCTCAGACTTAAGTGGAGAAACATACAGACAGTTCAATACACATCACTGTTTGCTTAATGTTTAAAACGACAAGCAGACTTTTTTTTGTTTGTTTGTTTGTTTGTTTTAAATATATAAATGAACCACCCCTCACATGTGGTTTGATGAAGTGAAAGGAGACTGAGGGAATTCCAGAGAAAGCCAAGAAGGGATAGGCTGGGTCATCTATTGTCATCGGTCTCATTCTGCATGCAGGGAAAGAAGAAGAAAAAAAAAATTGTTATTGTAGATGGGTAAAACAGAAAGAAACAAAGTAATCCCTGATTATCTGCTATGAAATAACTGCTTTAGAGTCATTTTTATAAGTGTTTAGACAGTTATTTTAAAAGGGGCCAATTATACTTATTTTTGGCTCTAGTAGAACAGCTTTGTAGGACTCACACTTATTAATATTTTTTAATCTTATACAGAGCCTTTGTGTAGTCACTCAGCTCATCCTGTCTGAAACGAGCCATTTTAGCTCCTCTTCCTTACTTCCAATTGGTTCCCCACTTTCGAACAGGTGGATTGGGGTTACAACCGGAATACCTGGGATGACCATATTAAGCAATATTCCACTCGTTATGGCATTCAGAGCCGTGTGAAGCTCAAGCTTTTGTCTCAAGAGGGTGGTTATAAAACTGCACCAACATGTGAAAATACCTGGATTCTGATAACTGGCAGAAATTTGCAAGCTTAAAGAACATCAGATTTCACTGATTATTAGAGTCGTTTTACTGTACAAACTATTTAAGATCACCTTTGCCAACTTTGAAAATATACATATTCTCACACACACACACACACACACACACACACACACACACACTTTAATTTTGCCTACATAAAAACTTCGACTTGCAAATGTATATTTAATGTTTTAGGACTAGCTCATCAGCCAGATAGTTTAATAAATGAAGGTGTGCAATCTCAGAGTACAATCAATCATCATCAGTCAAATATTGTCCAGGGGCCTGTTTATAGTAAATCCATTTGTCCCTTCATATGCAAGAGTGTTCCTCTCTATTACTTGACTAAAGTTTTATGCACTGTGGTTCATTTCACTACACTGGTTTCCTACTTACACATTAGCCTCCCACATTGTTTCTCCTGCCATGTCGTACACCGTGCCAGCACCAACAGGACTATTAACCTTTAAGAACAAGGCAGATTACAGTCAGCACAAACTATCCATTTGTACGAAACGTGTATCACTATGAATCAGTGTAATACCTCTTTCATCGTGGTCTCAAGGAGGCTGTAGAGCAGTGGACTTGCTGAGGCCATAAAGCCCCCCTTACCTTGTAAAGGAGAGAAAAAAAAAACGAAAAAAATAAATAAATAAATTAAACACACACACACACACACACACACACACACACACACACACACACACACACACACACACACACACACACACACACACACACAAAAGAGGTCAACTGACAAATGCCACCGTTTAAGTGCTGAGATGTCCTGCATGTGTAAATTTGTCTACATACCCATGACAACCCCATCCAGGCTTATGTAGGTGAACACTTTTTTGTCAATAGAGGCCATATAACCCTTAAAAAGGAAACAAAACAAACAAACAGATGAGACATGTTAAAACACTATCAACACAGCAGGCATTTCCTTTCAAAAGGTATTCAGTTCTCACCTCCAGCCACTCTGTAGCGCCAACACTTCCATATTCTCCTGCACTCCAGCTCGCAAACACCAGGCTTCTCTTGGGCCTGAACCCATCTATAGACGACATGATACTTCTTGCACTGCAGTCCAGTGTACCCAGTCCCACCAACTGTTGTTTGTATAGCATTTTGTTTTTATTCCTTACCATTCTCGACCATTTCACGGAAAGCTTTGGCCAGCTGCACCAGTACTGAGGTGCCAACAGTGGCTCTGGCGTAGCCGCTACCCCAGGCATCCCTCTGAGCTCCCAGTACAATGTAGCGATCTGCAGATTCATGAACAAATC
Source organism: Haplochromis burtoni (assembly GCF_018398535.1). Classification (NCBI taxonomy): domain Eukaryota; kingdom Metazoa; phylum Chordata; class Actinopteri; order Cichliformes; family Cichlidae; genus Haplochromis; species Haplochromis burtoni. The sequence goes on along the minus strand of NW_024582516.1, from coordinate 406,388 downwards.
CATCTTAATGTCACACGTCTTGGCCTAAGAATAAGCAAAAGCTAAGTCACGCCAAATAAAAGTTTAGTCTTACCAGGATCATCAAATCCTTTGATCACCCCAAACACATTATGGATCTCCTTGTTCACCAGCTTGTTGTTGACCTCAACAGTGATGTTCTCAACGCCTCCCAGCCTGTAAGACACTTGCTTGAATCCACCTTTAAAACCACTTGTTTCATCTGGTTCAGGACCACCAATTTTCCTAAAAGAACACAAATGAAAAAAGTTTTAACTGTGGCAGATATATACTGAACTGAGGTGTCTGGCAGCTGTCCTGTTTAACTGATGCTGAGCCATGATCATCATGGTCATCACACAGTGGGTAAACATGAATGTTTCTTAATCTGTAGAACACTGTTCATGTCTGCATTGATCTGTGTGTGGCCTTACTGAAGAAGTTTTACAGCAACACTGCGGGTGAGAGTCTGGGCTGGGATTTTGGGGAGGCCAGATGACTGAGTTGGGGGAAACTGGGTGTGGTTAAAGGAGGGGAATCCAGGGGTGTAGGGGTCACCTGAGCCCAGATGGACCTGAAGGGGACATGAAAACACAGATTCAGGTAAAGGGGGGAAAAAAAAAAAAAAAAAAAAAATTCCACTATCATAACAAAACAACACTTTACTGCCTACTTGACTTATTTTACAAACTCACATGTCCATAGAGCACAGTGTCAGCTACATAATTGTAATCAGCTTCATCGGGGTAGATCAGAACAGCAGACGCCCCTCTATCTGCAGCATTGGCCACCTGAAAGAAGGAAAAAAAACAAAAACAAAAAAAAACTAAATTTTGTTCCTGGAACAAAACCTGCTCGTCAGCTTCCTTAATGTAAATGCATCTCAAAGCCTTCCAAGTGAAGGCTGATCAATGTAAAAGATAAAAGTTTAAGCCGAATTAAATTGAAAGTTTTTCAATTTAAAGAAAACTTTGACAACCAGCTGTGAGTAACTGAACCCATTTCCTCAAAGTTGCAGTTAAATTTGAGTTACTCACAAGTAGAATTCATTTTTCTAACGCTTCACTCTGCTGCCCTACCTACACCATCTTCATCATGCACACATACCTGCTCTGCAAAACTGATCTTTCCAGCACGGACGAGCAGCACGCAGCCTTTTAACTCAACCTTATTTTTATTCACGATATCCAGGTCCTCTTTACGCCCATAGTTGCCGTACACAAGTTTGCCCTGTAAATACCAATTAATAGCAGTTAGTTAAATTAACAAGATACACAAGGTTTCTGAACAACAGTCCTAACTACAAATCTTCTGACATTCGTGGTTTGTGTCACAGGTTTCAGAAAGTGAAACTAAGGTGGTTCTTTGCCAAAGCTTTAGGCTCACCTGAACTCTGTCTGTAGCGCTGTAGGCCAGATACCCAGTAAGGCTGAAATCTTCTGAACCAAACTGAACCTTGTTTGGATTCTGGCTGCAAAGGAGAAGGCAAGAACCTGTTAAAAATTATTTTCCTTGGACACACTTTATTTTACAGGTTTGTGACATTTCAATCCATTTCTCGTCACAAACATGCATGTGTGTTCCAGTGTTTATTTAACAAATATACAACTTATAATGAAGCATTAGAAAATGTCAATGGACAAATCCAGGTGTAATTTGTAGAATTTTTTTTTTTTGATTTTGTAACTCCTCCTTTTACACTAAACAGTTTGCCGTGCAAAACTCAAATCAGGAAATCACAGAGATAGAAAGCCTCCCTCTGATTTAATGCCACAATCATTTAATTAAATAAAAAACTTTTTCTTTTTTTTAAAGTTCCAGGTACCTGTCTGGGATCGGCAGCTGAACATCGTGGATGTCTGTCCAGGGATCCATCTCTAGTTTCTTGAATTCATCAAAGATGCTGTTTGCCAAACTCATGTCTTTATCACTTCCTGCTGAACACCCGGGATTTTCAAAGTCCCTGCAGAAAGGACATCTTATTTACTTTTTCTGTTGGCATCTCAATTTAGTCTTGAAATGATTGACATTAAATGTGTGTTTGGTTTGAAGGTGTGTGCATATTCAGTGTACCCTAGAGTCTTTTGAAAGGCCTCCCTGGTCATTTTCCTCGCAAGAAGTTGAGAGATGTTCTTGAAGTCCATCTCAACCTCTGCAGGTTGTGCAACCGGAGCTTGTGTCACTGGGCTGCAGTTCAGCAACTCCACTTTAGGTTTACTGTGACTGATATAACCAACCAGATAGCCTGGAAGAAACAGCACACACCAAAACCGATTAAAATGTAGTACATACAAAGTACATAAAGAGAGTCATTTTCCTTTCTGTAGACTTTGATTAGTATAAGAGGTTTTCAGAGCACAACCTACCAACGATCAATATCAGCAGGGTTCCCAGGAGCAGGAAGGCAATGGAACACCGGCTATAATTTTGAGGTGCCGGCCTGAAGCTTGGTGAGCCCTCGGCCTCCACGTCTGTAAACTCCTCAGTGCCATCTTCAGACAGTTTGACCTCCAGATGCCTTTCTCCATTCTCTGTGGGCTGCAGGGGGAACCTGCTGTAACGCACACTTCTAACCTGGAGAAGATCAGAGTGAAAACTATGAGAGCGACACGCTCCAGATTCAGCAGCTCCATAAGTAGTGACAATGCTACAGTTGTTTTTAATTAATAAAAAACAAACAAACAAACAAACAAAAAAGCTAAACAAAGCTTGTCACTTTGCGATTGCTTCCGTTTTATCAGTTTGCTCATGATACAAACAATGATAAAGACGTGACAATGTGCAAAATGTAGGCTGTGAACGTACCACGCCGTTAAACGCCAATCTCATCTGATCCATCGCTCCTGGTTTTGTTGTTGTTCTAAAAACAGAATATAGGACAAAGAGGCGATGAGGCAGTGGGCAGCAAAGAGAGAGAGGCCAGGAGAGCACACGAGAGAGAAGGGAGGGGGGGGAAAAAAAAAGAAAAAAGAAAAAGGAGGACGTGCAGCAAGTCAGGTAACAGAGCAGCTATTCATGGAATTGCAGGGTGGAGTGTTTCCTCTACACTAACTGCCTTAAAAACCTTATTTTATATACAGTAAAACCTTGTTTTATATACACAGTATTCTCGATCTGAGCTGTGGATCACACAGGATTTGGCTTTTCTGGTTGTTTTTGGGAATGCAAAGAATGCAAATATGTGCAGGAAAGACTTGGACGATAATGGAGGAGACACAAATCCCTTAGGGGGGTCAGGAAGGACATCTGGTATCAAAAAAAAAAAAAAAAAGCCAGCACAGAGCTGCAGGGGCTGTCTCCTGTGGTCCCGCACAGACGACAAGTTAACAGAAAATAAGTAATTGAGCCAGTTCTCAAGTAAAATAAGGATAAAGAATAGTATTCAATTGTCTTTACAGTACCATGCAGTTTACAGCTCTGCTTGGCATATAATACTGTGTCACCTTATGAAGGCTGTGCTGTTTGTTGTTGAAATTTGTTTTATTAACACTGTGTGGATCAAAGTGCATATAGAGTGAGAATCTGTTTAACTATATACTCTGTATAAGGGAAGAATGAGATCTGTGCAGTGCAGAATTACAGCATCTCTTTCTGCTATCCAGCCCTCTCATCTACAAGATGTGGGCCTGTAACAAACAGGAGCAGCCTGCTTCTTAATATATTACATCCAGCAGTTAACCAGCGCACCCAATGATTGGCACGAGTGGTTCATACTAGCAATGTTTAGTTTTCTAATCAACTTACAGGGGAGTAATATTACAGCCAGTACTAAAGATGTAATAGTTTATGTCTCTCTGCTGGACAAACTGTACTGAAATGAAACTATGGAACATTATCATACCAGCAAACATCAGAAAAAAAACCAACTAATTGTTGGTCGACTAATATCAGTGACCAAGTTTATCACATAAAGGCACCACACAACAAAAACGTTTCATCATTTTTTTTGGCATTTAAGAACACCAAGAACGTAACCAGGAAATATATACTGAAAAAATAACCTAAAAATATTTGTGCTATCTAAATGATGTCTACTTCCTTATTTAGATAGCACAAATATTTTTAGGTTATTTACTAATCTTTCTATTGAAACATGCCATGTGTGGTTTACTCAAAGGAGGAAGATTTCCCCATGTGTCACGTCCTTTGAAGACATTTTGTCAGCCTGCAGATAATACAAGTACTTCCTGCTGCAGTGCATCTTACAGCCAGCAAGTAGCTTAGTTTAATTCAATGATCTTCAAATAAATCCTCCCTCCATTAAGGATAAGGCTTACATACATTTATAAAACATTACCAGAGCAAGCAGGAATGAAGCAAGAATTTTACCCCTGATTTTGTGTGTTCATGTTCTGTTCTTTTGTATACTTCATCTGTTTGTATGTTGTATACTCGTTGTTTTTCCAATAAAGTTCATTAAAATAAATAAAGTCACACACACACAACAGCCACACACACACACACACATACATAACACATAAAGTTCATATAAAAATACACACACACACACACATACACACAACACACACACACACACACACACACATATGAATATATGAATAGTTCTAAAACAAGAAGCCGTTGGGGAGTGGTTCCTGAAGGTTACATCATGTACCAGCTCTAAATGAACTGGCCCAAGCTTAATAATAACGCAGAATGCGTTATTATTAAGATTGGGCAAAAAATAAAAGCATTACATATGTTTTACGCCTAACTATAACAGTGAAACATGGTGGCAAGAGAGTGCATTGAAAAGCCAGGTGACATTGCACACTATTAAGATAATTAGCAAAACGTTCGTTTAACACATATTCTGAGCCATTGCTTCACAGGAATCGAATGAAACGCACTACAGCTAAAGAAAAGGCTTTCTTTTCAAAATTAAAATACATTCGCGAATGATTGATTATTATAAGACCAAAGCGAGGACCCTCACCTCCGTTCCACAACGTCCGCCTCCTTACTGAAAAGATTCCTTTCTTTATAAAGCTGTGCCACTTCCGGGTCGTCTGTTAACACACATGCGCAGAGCCTGTGATTTGATGTGCGGAGAAATGTGTTATACATCTGTACAAGTATACAAGTATAATTTAATGAACAACTTAAAATTATCTCAGGAAAATTTACTGATTTTTTTTTAGTTGTTTGGGTTTTGTTTTTTCTGTTACGTATGTTTAATAAGTTTGGATAAAGAAAAAATTAAACAGAGCTTTTCTGCCTCCAAAAATTACACCTTTAAACTGTAACTTTGTGATACTAATAAATGTATATGTATTTTTTTCACATTATTTTTTAAAAATTGCATGACATGGTAATAGTACATGAGCTACACAAAAATGTAATAATTAAATAATTATCCAGGTTTATCTTTTGCAGTGTCTCCATTAGAAATAATGTTATATGCCACTGCTATTATTTTATTTTACAGCCCATTTATGGAGCAACATCTATACTATTTTAATTTTTACGTCTATTGACATTATATTTGTGTTAACCTTACGATAGACTAGCAACCTGTCCAGGATCATATAACCCTCCACGGTGTCCAAGGACAACCCTCACTAGGGTTTAAATACCTGGGACTCCCCCACCTGCCAAAACCTGGATCACTGATAACCTACACATATATATGTAGCTTTTAGCATGATTAGTTGATCCAGTATGAACTTTTGGTACCATTTACCATAATTAAAGAATTACAATGTATTTATGTATTTCAACAAGTAACAATTGGACCCTTAGAAAACGTTTGTACTTAATAGCTTTCCCACAGTTTTATTTGTCCATTACTTTTAAAAGGTTGTGGCTATTTTTCTTCTGATCTTGTGCAGTGTAGCACTTGTAGTACATTACAAAACTCGCCATTGTTAGCAGTGCTGAGAAATATGCTTTATTAAGTGGGTGGAGTTTGAAATAATGAACCTGGATTGTTGAGGCCAGGCTTCACATACCACACGACACCAATGCTTCTGTGAATAATGACTGAATTGTTGGCATGCTCTGTTCCTTCATTTTTATTTATTTTTTTAATCAAATGCCTTTTGTAGTCTACTTCCTTTTACCAAAACAAGCAGGACAGGAGGAACAAAATACTGAACAAGCACACATTTATAATTACGCCTCATTACTAACAACCACCCACTATAATACAAATGAATGGGAAATCATGCTGCTGTACACAGCCATCTGTGGAAGACACTTACAGTAACTTTAGCTCATTCTGTGATGTGAATACTGTGACGTATCCATGTGATGTGGTTAATGCTGGCCTGAGAAGACATTTCAGTCATCCACTCATGTGACAATTGTTTCTTCTCACTGAAACGGATCTAATTAGATCTGTAACATCAAAGACCTCCACGGCACCCTCTCTTTTTAAAAAAAAAAAAAAAGTACTTTTATTTGTATTTAACAGTTAAAAAAAGCAAACAAATAACCAAACAATGCAGTTTGGTATTCAAACCATCAACAAGGATTTAAACAAATTTCCTAAAAACTAAAAAGACATTTATAGTCATGTTGTACCAAGAGAATCTTTAAAACCTGTAGAACTCCAAAACAGTGTAAATGAAAAATCCATATACTTCTGCACCTTCTTATTGCTTGAATGCTTCAATTGCTTGACTGGTATTTTCATGAATGTAAAAAAAAAAAACAAGGAGGAAAAACTACTTTTTAACAGGAAGAAATGTCAGACAGAGCTAGGTTCAGGAAGGGGCAGCCATTTGTCATTAACAGTTGAGGGTGACAGATTATTTCATTGCTTTATTGTTCTGGAAGTTTTCCCATCAGAATTTTTGCAGAATGTCTACATGTGGTGAGGGCTTAAAGAGACAGGAACTTGGTAAACAGCTTCTTTAGGCTGATATCTCTATTTAACACAATGATAAAGGTTTGTATGCTGATACCTTTTGGAGGTTTTTTATATTAAGCTTAAAAATAAAAAAAATGAAATTTTATTTCATGTTTTAAGTATTTTTATATGATTTGATGCATATTTTATACATGTAGTTTTAGCATCTATTTAAATTAACTTAATTTAGAACATTCTTGAAGATAACTACCCAAGTAAGTGCCAAGAGATATTTCTTAGTTTCCTGATGAGCAACTTGCTTTTCAGCAAACTTTTCTCTCAGTTGCAACCATCAGACATGCTTTAGTGTTATGAAACCAAGATCAAGCTCTTAGGGCAATTTGTTGAGATGCACAAACAGTCTTGTAGAACTCTTAAGATTTAATGCATTCATGAAAAAAAGCTAAGCAAATGGTAGTAAAACTATAATCTAATGCATAATATAGTGCAAGTATTTTAATACTTAATATCAGTAGCCACAAACAAGATGTTGCTTTTGCCATCCCGGTCCCACCTTTAGTCCCATCCTTGCAGATAAAAGCGATCAAGATTTTCTCAAATGCAGCTTTTTATTTTTTTTTATATTTGATGTACAAAATCCCCCAAAAGGTGCTAGAAATCCTTCCCACAGTATTAGGAACTCTTGTTATGTTTTTCTACATTTACAGTAGAGGGCAAACTATAACTAAGGCTGAATCCATTATGTAATACCAACCCTCCGCCAGATGGGGTCACCTTAGTGCTTTGTGATAAATTATTTTTCTCTGGAGGATAATAACCACCATCTCTGATGATAAAACAATTCTTCATCCTTAAAGCAGCAGCATCAATGTGTGTGAGAAAACATCCTGTTGACACTGAGACAGTAAAAACTAACAGTGTTGCATTTTGTTGATGTCTGTTATGGCATTAAATTTGTGACATTTCAACTCCCACTGTGACTATGGTTCATTAAATGACACCATTAAAAACAAAAAAAACAAATAAACATTAACATTGATTTAAATTACTTAAGTGATGTAATAGAATTAAAATAGAAACGTAGGAGACTGAAGACGTAATCAAGTCGTTTGTGAAAATAAAGGTTCTTCTTTTTGATAACGATATTGAATTAGTTACAAATTCTGTATTGCCATTTAGCATAAAAGTAATAAAAAGATCAAAAGTCAATATCATAGGCAACTTCATTATCAATTCTGAAATATGTACAAAACATACACAGGACCGAAACATCATTTCCCCCTAACTAGCATGTGCAAGTCGAAGCTTATCATCAAGTTACGAGAGTATGAAATGTAGATGTGAACATAAATATCTGTAAGTATGAGTTATGTCGTTAAAAAGCTACTTAAATTATCAAAATTAAACTACTTAGTATGCAGAATAATCTCTGCCGATGCTATATTTATATATGTAAATGTTATTTTCTCCTGCTCCCTTTTTCACAAGGGGTTGCCAAAGGGCTTAGCTCTGCATATTTGAATTGGCAGATTTTTTTTAACCAGATGCCCTTGCTGAATGAATCATTATTAATGATGTATAAATATGAATGCATTTCAGTCCTACAATCCCACATACCATAGGGCAACGGCATTAGTCAGCATATCAAATGCATTTGAGAAGAGCTTTTGTATTTGATGCTTTTCTTTTCATTTCAACTAAACATGTAATATTTAAGAATCCTTACTTGTTTCAAAATGTGTGATTTATTTATAAAGTTTTGGAATAATTAGAAAATTAGTGGCTTTGAAATTGTAAATATGAATGACATTTTTTGACTTGAAAGATTTGCAGTAACCCTGACAACAATATTGTCAAGTCAATATGGGAAACAGCTAATAACATGTTGTTTAAGTACTACATTCTTTCCACATTATGATTTAATAACACAAGAAGACACAAAAATAAGCAAATCAATCAAAAAACTTGTTAAGCAGCTTGTTTCAGGTTCACTAATAGCTAAAAGAAAAGAGCATAAGCGTCTTTTTTCCCCCTCTCTTTGAAGCTAAGCTAATGTTGGCTGGTGCTTCATGGTTGTCATGGTAATCACAGTAAATTTGTAGCATTCTCATCCAACCCTTGGCCAGAAATACTGAATCTGAAGATTATTTTGGTGTCTTACACAAAACAGGAGTGTTGTATTGTTTTCTTTTATACTTAATAATATATCACATGCCACTCTAGTTTACAGCAGATAGAAGCTTGCAGCACTGTATCCACAAAATCCCTCACACATGCAAGTCAAGGTCAGACAACTATCCCTGGCGTCACGAACACCTGAGATGCGTTGACAAATATAGCCTATCTACATTCATGTGAATGCCATTTCTACGGCGTACTACAATTTATCATATCAGATCTCCTTTGTTGTCAGTAGAGCAGCTTGTTCTGTCAATGTACGCCAACTAAGTCGCAGCTGATTGTGAGAAAGAATCCTGGTCTCTTTCTGTCCGATATCTGCTGCATCATTTCATCGCCCTCTTTCTGCTGCTGCCAGCACATTCTCCCCTACATGTGGTTTGATCCAGAGAGGGCAACAGCACTGCATCAGCATGGTGTGAGAGAGCGTAATTATGTGTTTGATGGTGTATAAAAGTCTGAATACTGTCTCTCACAATCAGAACACTATATTACAGTCAGCATATTGTGTCTTTCACGTTAATTTTGGAACAGCCTTATTCATCAGCAGAGGCCAAAGGCAAGGTGGAGGTCTGGAAACACTCTTATTTCTTAGCAGGATTAAGCAAAAAATAAATAAAAAATGCCAGCCTGAATTTCATAAAAGTTGCTTGACAAGTTGAATATGGGCACAGGGAAAAACCCGTTATTTGCAGATACCAAATATGTCTTTGGCACTCGCATAGGCACAGGATGTGTTTTCCAAGGTTCTTCGCAGTTACAGTTGGTTGTCTAGAAATTTGAGCTTACACAGGTGTGAGACTTTGAGCTCACACCAACTTCAAAGGCTGTTGGAAATATTGACATATTTACTGAAACCCACATAAACTACCCAGATCCGGAGTGTTCTTATTTTTAGAGAAAAGGCATTTCAGAAAATGCTATTTTCCAAGTGAATCCATTTTTCCAAGTATTGAGGGATGAATGTGCAGATTTGGATGAATTGGTTACAGAAAATATTTATTTTATTTGTAAAATGATTGCAAATATAACTGTTATTTAATGTAATACAATGGTATTCTCTTTATGTTATTACATAAATATTTTTTTTCTGCATCCAGATTTCTTAAGCTCAAAATCCTAAAGATTGAGTAGGTTAAAACCTATCTTTCTTATGCTCTGTAGCACTTTTTAAGCATCAATGCAACGATGCAATGGCCAAACAAACAAGCAGAACAAACCAGTTGATAGTATTTGTCCAAGATGGAGCAGTAAATCAGAGGAAGCAGAAAATTACTGGATGGAATAGGGGACTGTAAGATGTTGGTGGTCATCAACCCGTTTACAATTCCTCTAGAAATTCCCATCACCTACTTGAGGCGAGACTTGCGGCTCTGATCTAAACACAAATGACCTACTTTGTCAAACCCACAGTCCCTTGTGACAGTACATTTGAGAGGAAGATGTTCTGGTAGCAAATTGCATGGAAGTAGTGCAGCAAGGCTTGAAAGAGAAAATCTTCCCAGGGGAATTTGCAAGCAGGGGCTTTGCAGGAACATCCACAATAAAACCACATAAGGACCTGGGGATGAAAGTATAAGTAAACCATCAAGACAACATCAGAGGTGGCAGAAAGCTGCAGTCAGCAGCTGCAGTAGAAAAGAAATGATCAATGTTGGGCAGGAAAGTGAGCAGACTGTGGAAAACCTGGGGTAGATAGTTGTAGGATCCCAGAACTCACAGAACACCGAGGATGTTGGGACACCCACTGACATCCCAAATAACAGGTTTTCATAGCTCCACAACCCTCCAACAGGTGCTGCCAACTCTGAATGATAGAGGAAGGGCAAGTTAGCACATCTCTAAACAAATAGGCCTCACCTGCTGTCTTTTATTGTTTCATTTCAGATCTAATGTGGTTGAATAAACAGTCGAAATTCTAAAATTTATGTCAAAGGTTTACATAACCTATCAATAAAAGTAGTCAGAGTGTTCAGCTATATAATACACATAGAGGCTGTCAGAAATCCACCTGCACGCACTGTGCACACAATGCTGTGAAAAAGCATTGACAGCATTTCGAAAGTTTTTTCTTTGCGTTTTTGTTTCAGATCCAATGAATCTCAGTGTTAGACAAAGATGACCTGAGTAAATGTTGATTCAGTTTTGATATAACGGGAAACGGCTGTCCTGACCTACCTGGTCCCATGTGAAAAAGTCATTTTCTCCTAAATCTGGTTGTGCCACTCTTGGCACCAAGAACTGTTTGTTTGTGTTTTGTTTGTGTTTTTTTTTTTTTTTTTACCATGAGGCGAATGTCGTAAATTTGAGGTATTTAAACAGGATTTTTATTCAAACTGGCTGTATGAGATGAAACTGCTTTAAAAGGTTTCTAACATAAACTTGATCAAATGTGGGAATCCTTCCATAGACCTCAGTTCTTCTCTTAACTTACCTGACTTCCATTCGTCGTTCTGATATTTACTGAAAAGTAGTCACATGTGATGTCAAAACAAAAAACAAGCAAAAAAACAAAAAACAAACCCATGTTACACTTTCCATTGCACTGCACAGCGCGTTTTTTGGGTGTTGGGATTTCCTGTCCCATAACACAGAATTTGTCCCTGCGCCATCTGCTCCGAGTACATCACGCGTGGTGCAACACATTGCGTCACAGCGTGTTCGTAACGTACCCTCCTGCTGTGGCTAAATACGAATGGGGAAGTCAGAGTTTACACGGTGCAATTGAAGGCAACGCGGGAGAGAGAGGGAGAGAGAGAGATTCGTTCATCAGCTCCTTTTCCGTCTCTGGTCACTCGCTCTGCCTCCTCTGCCGTGTCACCGGAGATAAAAAGAAAAAAAAAGAAAAAAAAGAGGAAGGAATATGGTTTCGTGTGACGCTCCTCCCGTTTCAGCAGCACTGCTGTAGCGGATCTGTAGCACGAGCAGGAGGCTGGGGCTCGGTCCGGCGCAAACCCCCTTTATACCTGAAACAACCGCCTTCCCCGTTACCGAGCAGGCTGCAGGAGCACTACCAGCACACCGGGACACATAAATGGGTAAGGTGACGCTTTTTTCCTCTCTCTCTCTTTTTATTAGCTTGTTCTTTGTAGAAATTCCCAGAATAGCCTCCAGTGCCTCTGCGCATCTGGATGGGGACAGGAATCAACCTCCGGTCCAGATGCGCGCAGGGTTCAGCCTCTCTCCTTCCTCCCCACCTCACCTCCCCTGACGTCGCTCCATGCATAGCAGGGCTGTTTCGAAGGCGACCGCAGGCTCGGGGTTGTACTCTCGCACATCAGGCTTTATTCACGATTAGAAAGCCCGCGCGTGGGAGTTGCAGCGCGTCCGCACGGGAGCGATTTTAGGAAAGCAGCGCCGGGTAGCATTGATGAGTTGCAGATGTTGACACGTTTACATTCGCTCTCTGTCTGTCTGCCCATTGTGTCCCACGAAGTCTCCCCAGCTCTGTGGATGAAACAGGCCTTACCGTTCTCATCATCGCCATTATTTCCCACGGCACTGCGTTGTTGCACGCAATTCATGACTATTAATTACCCACAGAGTCCGCGGACGAGTAATCAATTACAAGTACAAATGAGCGGATTGTCTCACAGGCGTCATGCAGACTCGGAGGTTCAACTTTGGTTTCCATGCTACTTTCCCCCCTCTTTTTTAAAATCTCTAAAAGAATTCCTTATATTTATTATTTGAACGGCTGACTCACAGATCAGCAGCACTCTCTACAATTCTGAGCAGTAATTAAGATATTTTGCAGATATTTTCCAGTTACATCCTATTGCTTTTAAATACTTTTTTTTTTTTTTTTAATTGGAGGTCTCTCTCTGCAGGCACGTAAACAAACAATACAAGGCTGACCTCAGGGGAAACACGCTTATAAACAACTTTCAATGCTGGAATGCCAACTGGGGAAAGCAGTAAATTACCCCAGAGGCCCACAAATCCCTGTAGTCACTATGTTAAGGTGTTCGGCTTTTAAACAGATCATAAATATGGTGTATGGGAAATGTTTACAGGTTAAGAATTCACCACTAACACGGTGCACAGTCTCTTAGTTCATTCTTTTTATAGGTTACAGGATGACTCATTCACACAAACTGCTGCTTAAAAGAGAAAAAGACAGTAAAAGAGCAGACGGATATGACCTTTTACAGTGCAAATGAGCTTTTTTTAAACCCAGTAAGCCTTATTGGTTAAATATATAACAAACCAATCTGTTGTTGTTGTTGTTAATCCACTCAAGTTAAATTAAATAATTTTTAATCAGCCAGGACATGTTTGACCTTATAGCTGTCATTAAATCACTTTTAATTGTTCAAACATACATGCCAATTAAGTAGCATTTAAGGTGGGTTGGAGTAGGCTTCTTTTCTCTGGAAGAAGACACTGTGCTGGTAATTTTTATACAGTATTCTAGCCCTTCATCCATGGTTGGTTTTTGATTTAGCCATGTGTTAAGAGAAAAAAGCATATTCTCAGAAACTAGAAGGTGTTTTTTTTTTTCAAAGCTTTAATAAAAAAAGGGTATGAACCTAACCTCGCCCTTAACTGAAGATGGATCGGCATCGATTTGCTGGACGTTTACAGGTTAAGAATTATTATTAAGTTAATTGGTTAATTACTCAACTCCAAGGTATTGTCCTGAACTACACCTGGAGTATTGTGTCCAGGTTTTACATTTACTTTGAACAAACACTAGGGTGGTCAAATATGAGAAACACCTCTGACTGTACAACCTGAGTGCCAACTATGGTTTTTGATGATTAACATATCAATAACAGCCTTTATTGAAGAAGTGCTAGAATGATTCAATTAGACCGAAACCTAACTCTCTGTGACCACCTGAAATGTAGCATTTTGCAAATGTTTTCTGGTTAAAAAGATAGTTAGCTGAGCAACCAAGGATATCAAGTTTATGTATATATAGTGCAGTCAACTGAAAATCCTGAGTTATGATAACTTTAGATAGCTCGCCTCTTGTGAATTTCATAGCTCAGGCCACTGGGTGTAGTTCCTAAGTGACACTGTGTGCCAAGGGACTCTAAACATCGTAAGTATTTTTAACTTAAGCACTTGAATTCGTAATGAACTCATTAGTGATGTTTAATTTGACAAACATCTAATCACCCTTGGATTGAGCAGCTAGATAAACTCAGAGTATGTCATCTCTTAGTTAGGTAAACATAAAAACCTACAATTTTTATAACCTTTCAGCATCAGTAAACAAGTATTTGTATATTTAACTGCGTTTATTTACATTCGTAGTTTCACTTCATATTTTTCTCTGGGCATCTACACCCCCATTCTGCAGTGGCCTTATAGTTTGAGAAAGCTTGCGTGCTTACTTGTTTGCGTGTTCCTGCACACATCGTACAAAATGAAGGCCCAGACATCAGGCTTACAGTGGATTGCAGCTTTGTGTAATGCTTCAGTTATCAGGGAAAAAATAAAAAGTGTCAGACATTCTTCTCTTTAACCTTCAGAGGCTCAAAAGTGTAGTAATAAAAAGGCTTTCTTTCTTCTTTTTTTTTTAAGTCTTTACATTTTGTGCATTCAACCATTAAACACAAAGACACGCAATGTGTTAATATATGCAAGTTTCACTACTGGCATTATGTTACTGTTTGGCCAAGAGCTGTTTCACTTTTGTCGTCTGAAACTGAAAAGCTTTCTCTCTCTTCCTGCTTTTGTTGCCAGCATTGCTCACCTACGCTAAAACCCCAAGAGGAATGCACTTGGGGGTTATCACTGGGAGTTCTGGGAAATGAGAGCGCTGAGAAAGGGGCAGCTCGAGCTGGGGGTGAGATTAATAGATTTTTGTCACAAGATGCGCTCGACAGCAGAACGATGAGCGGAAAAGCGGCTGGAATTTCTCTTTAATGTGGGGGAATTTGCTGAAGCCTGTGATTTGATCCACAGTTGGAGTGGGTGGCTTTGACTCCCAGTGGGCTCCAGTCCAGAGTGAATGTTTTACAGAGAGCAACACACAGCTGCTCTTGACATCATCAGCCACAGCAGCACTGAAACTCACCCACAACTAAACACAAGTCCGCTATTAACCAGTGAAGTGGCTACACAGCTTTGCAAAGTTCACTGTGTCTGCATGTGTTGCTTCCTCTTATCTAAACTGTCTTCAGCTTTTCGGGGTATGCTGCGGGCCCATCTCGCTTCTTGTGCGAGGGTGTATTTCTTGACCGCTTGACTGGGAGTTTTATTTTGTCTGCAGGCTTTCAAATATTCACTCTTGTCTTCTCAAGGCTTTTTGTCAGTCTCCTTTTGCTCTGTACTGACAACGTATTACCAACTGCATGAGTATAGAACAGACAGACCACCACAGTCGATTAATCATTTCTTCTTTAAAACATCTCAAAATCGTTTGAAACTTCGGTTACTGTCACTCATGCAATGAAAACGTGCAGTTAGGAAGAGGAAGAGAATACTTAAACGTAATTATGATTTTGTCTGATATCTGCAGCTGATGTCTAAAGGCTGCAGGAGCATTAATTGTTAAGCTGTCAAAAATAGACTTCCTGTAACCAGAATCGCCTAAATTAACTGTAATTTTCACTGTTTCTCATCAAGAGTTTTATTGCATTTCATGGCACAGTGAACAATGACAGATACCCAACTAAGCCTCATGGTCTGCACTTGCATGGTGATTTATGACTAAAAGATAGACTGTATATAAAAGATAGCCCTTCAGAAGTCTCGGTTTCTTGTCGCTATTGTCGATATGGTCGCTACTGTCTGTTGAATTATGGTGGTTTCACTGAGATGCAGACAGATAAATAGTCACTTGTTGGGTGTTTGTAAATGATTAACCTCTGATAAAACTGCACTGCATTATCGCCACAGGCTAAAGTGATGCTCGCTGGCCCAGGTTGCATGTATGTTTTCCCCTTATAGCTGACAGGTTATCTGGATAAGAAACATATGTTCTGTTTATTTGCAGTTTATGCTCAGCGCTGTTTTCAGAGACAGACATTGGAAAATTTTGGAAAAAGCAGTGGTTCTTGTGTGTCATTGTCTGACTGCTTTGTGTGGAGGGCTACATCTTTGGCTAGCTTTTCAGTTGCTGTGTCACATTTTTGTATTCGAGAGTGCAGTTCTAAGGTTTAGGTAATGCTGGCATCTTATTTAGTAAGGTGTAACTATATACTCTCTACAGAGGTAGCATGTTAGTATTTCTCTTATTGAAAAAACTGGAATGGAGACCTCATCGCTGAGAAGTCCAGTTCTGCAATTCATATTAGGAGAAGTGACTTGTAGTAGATGCCTAGTTGTCTGGTAGAAAGCTAGCTGTCACGCAGAGCTACCATGCAGCTAATACTTTAATGGGTGAGACAAAAAAAGTAGTTCTTGCAGTGGGAAATAACCAATCCAGTCCAAAAGTATTTCTCTAAATGTGCTTTTTAACACTCTTAATGTGGAAGTCTATGGGTATTTACAAACTGGTCTCAAGTGGCTATTAGAGGAACTGCAGTTGTTGTCACTGATAAACATGTGCCACTCAACGCCATGTAACACATTGCTGCAAAAACAGCAGCAGTGTTATCTTTTATCATCGCTCTCATGGGCCATCAGACGAGCTCCCTTCATTGCCCTCTTGGCTCATTAGTGTTCTTTTCCCAGTCAAGCAAAAAACATGTATTGTTTCTAGAAAAGTGACAAAGGAAATCTAGATAAAGCCCTATTTTTTGAAACAATGATTCAAGTTCATATTCTGACTTCCTGCTTTTGAGACATATCAAATTCATCTTTAGAAAAACATACACGTGCATTATAATTCCCAAATTGTATAGCTGCACCAACACAAGCAAAAGAATCTAACAAAGTTAGGCGTAATCTTTGTGCGTGTGGTATTACCAAGGAATTTATATCTTAATATGTTATCTTTACAAGTCATTGCCGACATTTGAAACATGTCCTTGCTATCTCAATCCTCCTCACATCTCAGCATGCCATCCAGAGGTCAAACGAGGCGACTCCTAATGGGCTCTTTAACTAAAATACCCCCTGCAGCTGCCTGTATTCTTTTGGTTTTGGTGTTTTGGTGTTTACATATCTAAATACCCAAACCAATGATGTGTTACTCTAATGGGAATAAACAGTAGCTTTGCTGGGTCCTTTTAGTGCCACGGATTTAGCACAGAGGGCGGTGCATAAAGAATGTGTTTGTGGTACTGAAGGACTGTGTGATCCAGAGTAGCAGTGTGGTTTTTTGATGGGTTTCTTAATAGAGTTTGCACAACAATAAGGAATAAACATTATTAGACTGTGAGTGACAACTGGAACAATATATTTAATTTAGTGAATTTCCCTATTACGCCTTCTTACCTCATCTCTCTTTCCTTTTTCACTGTTTCCTGTCCGAGTCCGTCAACAG
>NW_024582516.1:334303-388786 GCF_018398535.1 Haplochromis burtoni | reverse complement strand
ACAGCCACAGCCTGTTTACCCTGCCGCCATCTGGCAAGTGAAACACAAGTATCCGCTGCCGAAACACCAGACTTCGGAGCGGTTTCTATCCCCGTGCTTTGAGACTGCTGAATTCACCTCCCACACTTCAATACGGAAATAGTCTTTTTTTTTAAACAACTTAATTAATAATTCAGTTATCTTTATTTTCATCTGTGTGTAGCAAATCAAAAATGTCTTATACAATCTATCTTCGTGTAAAGATCATTAAGGAAATCTTGAACTTGAATCTGCTTCCTTTGCTGCTACATCAAGGCTTTTTTGTACTGCATTACATTCAGATTTTTTTTGTTATTCCAAATGTCGCCCTCAGATTGCTCAATTATGGAGTGTTTCCATCCTTCAATAATATGCGTACGTATTTAATTTTATCAAGTTAAAGTTGTTTCCCTTTCAACACGGTGGGGACTCAAATCCCAGCAGATAACTTCCTCTAGCTCTGTGTGTACGCAGGGATGTCAGTGTGCAGGTATACAGCTGCCTGAATTGGACTTAACTGAGTTAAGCCCTGTACGTGGGACTGAGTGATCTCCTTTGCACCTCAGCTGCTGTCGTGCAGTTTTCTGTGTGCCACAGATAATCAATCCAGGCTGTTTGCTTTGTAAGCTCATATCTCCACTGGAGGACTGCTCTCTCTGCATAGCTTCACATGTGACGGCTCCTCCTCGGAGCCCATTTGGCGTTAACGTTGTGTCACTTTTAACTTGCACCCATCTTTGCACTCGGTGATGTGCAGAGCCACAAGCTGTCGCCCTCTTCAGCGGGGCTTGGTGGGTGTACTGCAGTGCCTTGCCCTGTTCTGCCACTCAGTTCTACTGTAATGCAGTTTGCAAGACAACTGCCATGAGCTATCAACTCACAGAGCGCACTTCTCCTTACTGAACAACCTGCCACTTCCCCACAAACATTACAGCTGAGATCAGTAAAAGAAAAACACGTCCACGTCGCTGTCTCAGCTGCGACTAATCTGTAGAGCTACCTCAAGCCAGAATCATATCCCCCCATCTGAGCAGCAGACCAACTTGGACTACAGTCGTCTGTTGTGTCTCGTGGATGCCATCCTCCTTCCTCTCAGTCACACCCTGACCTTCCACTTGGCAAAAGAAGTGTCTTAGTTGGTCTGGTGTAAACCTTTTATGCATTTAATGCTATATATATATATGTGTGTGTGTGTGTGTGTGTGAAAGAGGGTGTTGGGGGGGTGCAGTCCTTCTGAGTCATAGCAACCCCCTTATACTCTTGTTCCCATGGTTACCGAACCCCTGAAACTCCCCTATTTCATCCCCTCAGTTTGCTGCCTACACGGTTTAGGCCTCAGCAGCCGGTGCGTGTGTGGGTAAGTGTGTGTAGAGAGCTGGCCTTAATAAGCAAAATGTGATATGACACATAAGTGCATTTTTTACAAGTATTAACAGCTGCACAGGCAGTCACAAGATGCTTCTGAGTGTGTGAAAGGGTGAGGTAGTGTGTTAGATGCTTTGAGGAAACTAACATAGTGTGTGTGTTATATGTTTTTATGTTACTGTTTCAAAGTTAACGATCTCAGAGAATTGGGTAAAAGATATTTTGCCATATTACAGTCTTCAGTATGCCGTGCATTTCGACTTATTTATATCTTGACATCTGAGTGCTTCCTGTCAGTGCACAGCACAGGCATGTTTTTTTTTTCAAGATTTCTTTAATGGGGTGGTGAGAACAAAAAGCCTCAAAAACCTCAAACAAAACCCTTCAGTGGATATACATTACAAGGATGTAACAGTATGGCACTGAAGTATACGAGTCATCAAGGTTATGTAGCTTATAAGATTCAGTCATGTTTAAATCTGTTGAGTGGTAGAACTTCCTGTGTTGTACCAACTTTACCTTTGGAAACTGTGTAAGGTGGGCAGTGGACCAAACAGCTGTGATACATATTAGTTTCCAGAACTGGGTAATATATAATTTATATAGTTTTTGTCTAATTAGCACATTAAGTGAGTAAAGTAAAGCTTACTTGTAAAGCACTTTTGATGGACACCAAGAGAAAAAAACAAACAATAAAACCAATAATTTTTTAAAATCAGCTTTTAACAACTTATCTGAATCAATGAAACAAAGAGATGAGAAGAATTTGTAATACAGTTTGGAGCTACGGCCCCAAAGGCCCAATCTCTGTGTTTGTTTTAAAATGAGTACGATGCACCAGCAGTAACCTCTGCTCCGAAGACTAAAGGGATCAGCTGGAAGAGTAGACCAATAAAAGCTCTGAGATATACTGAGGTCCTCACCATTCAGAGCTTTAAAGGTTAAAGCAGTAGGTTTAAAAGTAACTCTAAAGCTGACAGGAAGCTCCGATCTTAAAATCTGAAGGATCTTAGGTTTCGTGTTTATTTTATCTTATATGCCGTTGCTTTACATTGTTTTGATATGTTATATTTTAATTTTTTGTGTTTTATTGTGAAGCACTGTTTGATTTTTTGCTGTGCCATATAGGGAAGTTTTACTTACTTACTTTTAGATTTTGTCCAATTAGCACAAGAGGTTTGGTAGGACACAATTTTGTTAGAGGCTGCAGGAATTTTTTTTCTCCACTTCCCTCTTGCTCAAATTAAAACACCCCCACTGACTCAAAGGAAATAATTACTGTCTTCGAGTTACTTTTGAGTCATCTGCAGGAGGGTTCATCTGAAGTGTTTACAGGACACCGAGCAGAACTGTGCGGGAACTTTTTGACCATTTTTATACCCACAAGGAAGAACTTGCAAGCCAAAGTAAAGGTCTAAAAAAAGCGAAGAACACTAACTTAAAGTGTGTGCGTGGTTTTTTTTTCGCCTCACTTTTGGCTATTGTGGCTGGATGGGTCATGCTGACTTTTTACTCTCCACTTCTTTTGGGAAATAAGTAGTCTCAGCTTTCGGTCATTTTTACATGACTCATTTTAAACATTTAGTGAGTATAGACATAAAAACAGATATTAGCTGCCTTGAACAGCCAGTGTCCTGATTGCAATGGGGATATCTATTTTGGGGCACTAGACCTAATCAGGCTACATATTCATCTGTGTGGGGGTTTGTTTGTGAGTGTGAAGCTGTAGATTGCTCTCCTTCTGGTGTATGCGTGCTGAAGGAGTCGCAGGAAACAAGATATCGTGATTTGAAATTATTTTATTTAGGAGATTTAACAAGATCTTGTGAAGCAAAACACCAAACTGTTGTCTTGTAAGATGTTTTTCATGTTTGCATCTTGGTTTCCATTCATCTTAGCTTCTCATGTGCAGACCAGTGATTTTTGGTTATAGTGGCCACTGATTTTTACTGTTTCAACATTATTTTAGGCCACAAGCTGTCTCTTATAGTAATATCTATGTGTAAAATCACTCTTTCTATCCAATTCCTGTCCAAGACCTATCCAAAGAAGGAGAGTGGAAAGCTACGTCCAGATAGGTTAAAATTAGCCAAAAGTGTAATTTAAAATGCTTAAATGTGGCGTATTTGCGAAAAGCTATTTCAGCATATGTAAAAACGAAATATGCAACGTTTTCTGCACTTTCTGTAAAAAGTGTTTACCGAGAAATAATGCTGCGTTTTCAGTTTGTGGTGTCGCTATGTGGTAAGCCACGTACATGCAACGTGCGAGTGAGAGCGCTTTATATTTTTTATTCTGGCTTTTATGTTCCTGACAGTGAGTAGATAGTGACAGATGTGTTCGACATTTCCTGAATAAATTTTGTTTGTTTGTGAGGTATTTGTGGCGAGGACAGGTGGCCCGCACAAACAGTTTGTGTCGGCAGAAAAGCAGCGAGTGGCAAAGGAAAGGATGATAAAGGGGATAAACAATGCAGGTTTTTAAAATGCAAAAGCAGCTCGATTTGCATTCGGTGTTTCAGAAGCACACACACACACACTTTGGTTTGTTAACAACTAAATGCTACAGGACACCTTTAATTGGTGAGTCCCTTTTTTCCCCTCCCAGGGAATGAACAAGTGTTTTGGAGTCAAATTCAAAGATTTGTGTTCTGCTTTCACTTTCAATTAATAAAGAAAACCTTGATAATCATCGAAATGACTGGAGCAGAGACAAATTATAGAACAGTGTGGTGTCTCTGCAGTGTGATTTGATCTTCAACTCTCTCTTTTGCCCTCTGCACACAGTGGAAGCCGTGGTGGAGTTTGATTATGAGGCTCAGCAGGACGATGAGTTGAGCCTGACGGCGGGTGACATCATCGTGAACATACGGCGAGATGAAGGAGGATGGTGGGAGGGCGAGCTGGGTGGACGCAGGGGGCTGTTCCCCGATAACTTTGTCAGGGTGAGTAACTGCAAACAGTCCCCGCCACCTAGATGTCTTCTTCCCTCATCCTGAAAGACTTTGGAAACCCACATGAGACCCTCCACCAATAGCAGCGGAGCAGACATGTAGCTGTGGCTGGTTTTGGGTGTTTGTTTGTGTTGCTATTTTTGGGCAGTTGAACACACACTCGACATTTCTGCAACATTATACTCTTTGTAAAGTGAAGTAATCTAAAATTAGACATAAGGTTAGGTCAAGCTAAGAAATAAGATGGAGCGTGTGGTTAGAATTTGCTTCTACCTTATATTTAGAAAACAATAATATTGGTTTCACATACAAAATACTGAGTGATGACAAATGAACAGGAAAACCAGCAGAAAATGTCTCAACAAAGGATTTTCGGGATGGCGGTGGAGTGCAGATCTGCTTAGCGTATGAGTCACATCATTTTTCATACTCACCATCAAACCATTCAGCTAACACTCATTCTCACCACTGAAGCGGAAGCAGTGAAATAAATGTAATTCATCCCCAGACTGAATGTCAAAAAATAGCATGCAGGGAGTGTCTGTTGTTTGGATTAAACCAGTAAACTTTTGCAACTGTTCTGTAATCCCTAAGTGTTACTTCACAGATTGCGTTGTTATCTGCAACAGACAATGCAATCAGAAAAGCAGAGGAAGTAATAAAGTAACATAAATCAAGATCTCTTGCAGCTGACACTTTGAACCTATATCATTTCTTCATTCATCTTCATCTAATATATTCACTTCCATTCAGGTGTTTACAAACACACATTTCAGTCTTGTGATATTTGCCTCTGAGCTCAAGTGGCCCCAGTAAGCGTTGGCTTCACTCAGTGTTTGGAGAAATTTGAATGGCCTAAAAGTCATCATCCACTTTGGTTTGTAGGATTTCTCTCAAGATGTTCACGATGATATATGGCCTCCTCTGGCTTCTCCGCTTGGATTGCACAAATCCGGATCTGTTGTTAGGAAATTCTCTCCATTCCTTGAATCCCTCCAGCTTGCAGATGTGCAGTGGTCATTAGTTGTTACTGCCTCAGATGAACCAGCATGTCCCAGGTGTATTTAGTAGGAGGCATATTAGGATTAAATTCTGGCCAGGGAATGACTGTGCTACTCTGGCAGTGTGTGTGTAGGCAGTGTAGGAATGTTTGGGTCTGGGAATGTGCTCTGATGGGCAATCATGCCAGCATCCAACACACTTTAGTCTTCTTCAGTCAGTCGTAGCTTGGTGGCAGTGATAACAATGTTGTGCATGCAGTGTTTTCTGGTAATAGTAAATTTAAAGAGAGTTTCTTTGTGTTTGGTTTACAATTACCAATCTTCCCCCATTGATTAAAACTAATTAACTGGAGTTGGGGATTGAAGTGATGTACTGAGAAATGGATTTAAATGGTAAATGGCCTGTATTTGTATAGAGCTTTACTTGGTCCCTAAGGGCCCCAAAGCGCTTTACACGTTCAGTCATTCACCCATTCACACACTGATGATGGCAAGCTACATTGTAGCCACAGCCACCCTGGGGCGCACTGACAGAGGCAAGGCTGCCAGACACTGGCACCACCGGGCCCTCTGACCACCACCAGTAGGCAACGGGTGAAGTGTCTTGCCCAAGGACACAATGGCCGAGACTGTCCGAGCCGGGGCTTGAACCGGCAACCTTCCGATTACAAGACAAACTGCCACTCTTGAGCCACAATCGCCCATTTAAAACAAAGTAACAGTAAAACTGTTTAGTTGTTTACTGTTATTGAGAGTTAAAATGATTAGTTAACGAATGAATTAGACTTTTATTGTAAAAGTTATTTAAAAATAGTTTAAAAAGTTACTGATGTTATTCTGTTCTCTTATTGTCTGATTGATGACAGGCAGCTGATATGTTAGACACAGCTCAGCCACTAGCAGCAGAGCTTCCAGGTCTACCCAACAACCACAATGGGGTCTGAGAGGGTAGTTGAAAGCAAAATGGCAAGCTATGCGTATGATTCAGTGTAGCGTGGCCACAGAGGTCAGGTTTCACGGTTACAAATATCTTCAGACCTCACCAGGTTGAAAGTGAGAAAGTTTATTGGCGATCACAAAGTTCCCCTGGCGCAACAAATCAAATAAATTCAAGTATCTCAAAAATGTGAATGTCAGGTTTTCATTTATGATGGTAAAGCTTTCTGTTTTGCAACCACTGCTCGGATGAAACAAGGCAGCTGAAGATATTGCTTTGGACATTCTCACTGTCTAGAACAACAAATATTTGTCAGAAAACTTTTAAAAGACTAGCGTCATCTGCTTTTTCTGTGGTGGAAAATGTGCCTGCGAGCCAGCTTCTGCTCCGAGGTCTTCTACTTTGAGTTTGTTGGCTCGGTGATTGGAATAGATTGAACACAGTTGTAGGTATATGATTCAGGAATGAGGAAATTCTCACAAAAAGTTTCTGGTGTGTAAAATAGTCAGTGTGTGGTGACAATAAGAAGGAAGTACCTTGCTTACAGTCTCATGAGAGGAAGTAGAAAAGTGCTACAAACCAAGGGTAACAGGACTCAGCAAAGAAGTGCATCTATTGTCAGGCTGTTCTCTGTGCAGTCAGGCTTCATTTGTGCTGACTGAACGTCAGCGCTCGCATTCACTGTCAGAGAGCCGGACAATGGGCCTCCAGAGGCTTCGCGTGGATGTTGTGTGTGTGTGTTTGAGAGAGTGTGACAGAGTGAGGCTGTGAGTAATCCAGTAATACCAAACTGGTCTGTCACAAGACTGCAGTTATGGGAATAAGTGACTCTAAGCTTTGCCATGTGGAGGAATGTGTGTGTATGTGAAGATCTGTGTGTAAGGAAGTGGAGGATGTGGACACACAGGTTTAAGAGCAGTGACAGGAAGTAATTGTATGCACGCGTCATTGCGGCTGACAACAACCGGGAAAGATAACTCACTGTAATCCTGATTTTTGCGTTTTTCAGCTTTGGATGTTTTTGTCTGGCTCGGCTCAGGCTAACACACTCTATATTCTGAAACTTGTTAATGGAGTTGAATTCTTTAGATGATATTAATAATAATGGCTCAGTTGCATTTTCTTTTTAGATTTATCTTCTTTTTGCTGCAGCCTTTTCCCTCCAAGAAAACAAGTCGTTGATATCCTCATCATCAACATCCTCACAGACTCTTAGCAGAGGTGGAGGACATCCTGTTTATGGGAAATGCTGTAGCCGTGTGACCTCTGTTCATTGGACAGGCACATATTGAAAATCAGTATCACATGCTCTGATCTGACATGAAAGGCTTTGGGAGTGAAAGTGAATGTTTGTCTTTCCAGCATTTACTTTAGACAGAGAAGACATTAACGCCCAGACTTTTAGTAATAAAATGAACGTTGCATGTGTTTAAGCATTGTATGACATGATTACTAATTACTCTACTGCTTAGTCAGAAAAAACATGAAAATACCGTCCTGTGAAACACTAAGAACATCCTTATTGCTTCGATAGGAATTAAAAGCCATGTGCTGCTGTTCAAATGCATTTGAATAAGTGATCATCAACTAGGTGACCACCTATGGAGAACTCAAGTGTGTGTTAACACAATGCTACCAGGGGTGAACATCGCAGAAGTGTCACCCGAAGGTCAGACCTTGGGGTCAGATTAATGTTCAGTGTGTTTGACCAGCTGTCAAGCACAGTGGTGGACAGGTACAGGATATGCAAACCCTCCAGTCATTGAGTCGACCATGAACTCTTCTTTATCTTCTATATAGTCAAATGTGAGGCCATCTGTCCAACAGCTAAGGTGGCATGCTTCAAGTCAAGTCAAAATTTATTTCTATAGCACATTTAAAAGACTAGCGTACATCAAAGTGCTTCACAATAAAACCGCAATGGGGGCAGAACAAGGAACAAATAGTACAGTTACAATTAAAATTACCTTACATGGTGTAGTGCAGGCCGAATGAAAGTCAAACTTATTTGCTTCAAAAGCTAAGTTGAACAGGTGTGTTTTTAAGCGTGATTTGAACAATAGATGATGTGTGATTATTCCAGAGTCTAGGGGTGGCAATGGCAAAAGCATAGTCACCTCTGGTTTTTAAACAAGACTTTGGTTGCATTCGGAGCAGCTGGCTGGAGGATTTTAGTGCTCTCTTTGGGTTGTACAGATCAAGGAGATCAGTTAGGTAGCTAGGGGCCAGGTTATTTAGAATTTTAAAAGTGAGCAGAAGGATTTTGAAATCAATGCGATATTTGACGGACAGCCAGTGTAAGTTAGCGAGGATAGGGGTGATGTACTCATGCCTTCTAGTGCCGGTTAAGAGGCGTGCTGCTGCATTTTTGGACTAATTGTAGGTGCTTGACTTTTATCCTTAGCATAATAAAGTGTTCTTAAGCTTAAGGGGGTTTCAGATATTTCTGAAGTGACTATTTCATTCTGACCCCTGGACAGAGTTGTGAAATAAGGACAGAGTGTATAAAGCAAGGGAAAATATAATTTTGCACCACTCTTCTGCTTCTCATTTCACAATAATTTTACAAGCACTAGCTCTGTTTCCCCATTCCTCCCTCCTCTGTACATCAGACTGTTCTGAACACCCACTAAGCAGCGGGTGCTTCAGTGCATTGTTTTATATTATCTGTGAAGAGAAAAGGTCAGAGGTCTGGTAATAGGGGACACACACAGCAGTGTTGAGCATTCAAACACTTCAGGGTAAAACACATAGCTGCCGTAAGGCTTTTAAACATTACCAACTAACACACGCAAACACAGTAGTGTACATTGTGCAGGTGTTTCCTGTTCAGATATGATGAATCACGCTCTCTTCCTCTTTTCAGATGGATTTCCTTTTTCTCTGGGTTACCTCCATATCCCCCAGGACAAAATTGCAGTCGCGCATGAATGGAGTCATAAAAAAAGACAAACAGGAGAGTTAGCTTTTTCCAGGATTTCCATCTCCAAACATAATGATTATCTAAACAATGACCCTGAATTTAAAAAAAAAAAGACATTTTCTATTTTTGTTTAATCCCTTTATAGCATTTCATGAAGCTGCTAGTAGCTGCTAGAAGCTGCTCTCTCTCCTTTCACATATATACCAAATAGAAGCTGTAGGCTAAAGAATGCCTGCTGTGGGTTTTTGCGTAGGTTGGCTTATGCAGTGTCTCCAGCCTAAGTGTTTTATTTTCACCAGTCAGTCTATGGGCACTCGTGTCTGTGTACGCATGTTTCTGAATGAATATGCGTGAGGGTTTTTTTCCCCTGCAGGACACATAATCTTTAAAATCAGAGGAGGAGGCTGCAGCGCCTGCCCGCAGAATCAATATCTTTTTAAGTGGGTCTACATTAACACTGCATTAGCCTACTTAACAAATGGCAATGTGTTGGCTGTGACTAACTTTTTTTTATTCCAGTGTCTTTAATTTGGTAGTGAGCCACCATAACTCTCTTATTTCACTTCAAACGTTGTTGCTAACTAGGTTTGCTAGCTCAGTGGCTGACGTTAGGCTAGGTGCGATCATGACTGAATGATCACAGCTGATGAAGCCAGGAATTCTACTTTTCTGTTTCTATCCAAATACATCTACTTCACAGGGAATTAAAGCTCCACTTGCAGGGCTAAGCTGAGTGATTTGACAAATTATGCAATGTTAACAACTGAATCTACGATAGAATATCATTGCATATAAATAACGCGGTGCTTTCTCCGTTATGATAAAGTCAAATGATTTTAACTGCTGCCATTTCATTCAGTTTCTATGGCTCTTGTGCAATGAGGAAACTTTTTCTTATTTTTATATTGCATAGATTATCCAAATTAAGCTCTGATAAGAATTTACCCAGGAAACCACAGCGTTATCACCAAGGTCAAATTTGGTTGGAGTATGACAGCAAAAACTGATGTTGATGAAAAGGTCCAGGCGGACAGACCAAGAAATATTGATCTATCGAAGTAATTTGGTCATTAAATTGTCATTAGAAGACAGCCACACTATGTCTTCTCCATATACACGGACTGGTGTTACATTCATCTTTTACTGTTTACTATAAACCACTACAATAATTCCATCTATCCATTTATATTTTATCTACATGGAACTGCTGTCTCATTTGTTTGCTGTTGAACTTAACAGAAAATTCAATACCCTGAGATGGGCATCAAAAAACAAGACAAGCGCAGGGCTGAAATAAGTTCAGAACTACATTTTTCCATATTTATTGTATCACAAAAGGGTTAAATGTTTAAAGCACTATATTCAGTTCACTTTTACTTATATAGTACTAAAATCACAACAGCAGCCACCTCAAGGCACTTTATATTATAAGATAAAGACCCAACAATAATACAGAGAAAACCCCACAATAGTCAAATAACCCCCTTTGCAAGCACTTGGGGAAACTTGGGGAAAAACAAAACACTTCTGCTTGTCACCAGACAATAATGCATTTAGTGGAGACATCTTGTATCACATGTTGGTAGTCACATGATTAAATTACATATACAGTAAAAGATGGATGGAGGTAGTGTGATGTCAGTGATTGGTTTTAGAAGTCCCTTTTTGATTAGTATTTTCATTTCCCCAAAAAAGTGAGGGATGCTGTGAGACCACATACGAACTTGCTTTTAGCCAAGGAGAATTTTTAATGACAATAATTATTCCACATCCATTTATGGCCAAAAATGAGTGATCGAGACTGTAAATTCAGCAGGAAAGTGTTTACAGAGGTCAAAACAAAAAGGCGTTTTCCCATCGTCACCTGGTGGTTTTCAGAAAGCAGGTTTAAGACACTTGTGTGTTTTAGTGTTTTGTTTTGACTATGATCTATGACAAATGGGAAAAAAAATAACCACTCTAATGCTGTAGCATGTGCATTGGTTGTGTATTGTACCACGAAGAACATTTGCAAGTGCTTAGGAAAAGAGAAAGTACAAAAGATAAGTTAAGTGAAAAAGCAAAATGAAAGAAAGATTTAAGAAACACAGGGAAAGAAAATATTTAAGATGTCTTTGAACATTTCTTCTCTGCCATCAGAGGGCATTATTATAAAGCTGTGCTCACTCTGTAGTTCAGCTGAATAAGAAACAGACAGCAGAGCAGGAAGTCTGAGGTTTAACAGCTGCTCCTGAGTTGAATGTCTTATTTATAAAAGGATAATATGAAACAAGTTGATGGACGTTCAAGGAATATGTTGAGCTGACAGTGCACTTACCATAGACAGTATAAAAGATGGATCTAGCCACCATGATGCTACCCACTAGTTTTGGACTTGACATTTTGAAGCTTTAAAGTTACGTAGATGAAAGATGGCTGTGCTAACGTATCAGCTGAACTGTACTCAAACTGCAGGGGTGCCTCACTGAAGCACAAACTCCTTGGATGGTTTGTACAACACAGAAGGACGTGATATTAGTTGATAATCAAGAATTCAAAATAGCACACAGTGAAGAGGTTCAGTTTAATAACTAAAAGTTATTAAAGTTACAGGCATGAAAAATTTAAATTTTTGTGAATATTTGATATGGAAAAAAACTTTATTTAAACACCTTGAGTTCCTATGAATATAAATGCATAGATATATTTAACTTTTGCTGTCTGGAGAACAGTTTTTGTTCAGTACTTCACTTTTTAATTAGCCACTTCCTGTTTAAAGAGAAGCACACAAGCCGCACGCCACTTTTTAATTGGCCTCTAAGCAATGGGGATCCAGAGTCTTTTCTCTGCTGAGTGCTAGATAGTGTTTTATAGTTGGAAAACCAAGACAGAAATCTTCACCACCATTTTCAGTCCCCATCCTATTTCATTTCAAAAATGTCTCTTTTTTTGCCTCAGATAAGCTTCAGCTGTTGTCGAGGAAACATCTTCTCATGTTGATATTTTTGGATCTCAGAGGCTCATTAAGGCTTTCACGCCAAACCAGGCAACGCACACCCAGATTGTGTCTGAGAGGTTGGACTGAGTCAGTGTACCCGGGCCCGTCTGCTTCGCTGAGCTGCGTTCGCCACAGGCCAAAGCTTATGAAACAGTGTCATGATGAATGTGGTGGGGAGATGTGAACCATTGCGTCTAGTTTCCCAGGATCGCTGTGGTTACTGCATCTCCCCGTTTGCCGTCTCCTTGTCTCCTTGATTTTTTTGTCAGTCGGCGTATTGGTCTGCTCGCCTCTCTTCGGCTTATCTGATTAGTTTTGCGTGCTGTCTTGTGATTTGTTATGAGAGTGAAAGTCACAGGGAAAGAGGGGGGGTCTGCCCTTCTTGATGCTACCACAGTAAGAAATATGTCTCCTTCACCTTAGTATGAAACTGGTAATATTTCAATGTGTCAGCCTATGGAGCCATCTACGTGACAGGAAAAAAGTGAAAAAGCGTCATAGTATTATATTTAAATGGCTTTTATTTACTTAGGCAGATTCCAGTTTCTTGTGACACTGCATCTGTCAGTACATTACGTTAACCATTCAATGTTCAAAGCAGAATAGTGAAGAGTTGCAAACCTTGTACCACAAATTGCAGGATATAGCACCCAAAATGCATACACTGAAGGTGGATAGATTTAACAAAAGGCAAGGTGTCCGTAAGCAGTTGCCATAAGTCCATAAGCAAAGAGACAGATATCCAAAAGGCAACTTATTAAATCCCAGAGAGCACTGAGGAAACATGGGGAGACACACAGGCAGGATTCACAGCCACTGTGAGAAAGACTGAAGGGAAGAGAGCACAAGGGTTTGAGTGCAGGAGAGTAACGGTATGCAGCTGAACCTAATTTGGGCAACAGGACAGAGGAGGAAGTAAAACTAAATGCAAGAGGCGAGTGACAAATAACTACTAAAGTAAACCAGGAAATAGATAACAGCTAAAACCAGGAAATGAAGAGACGTGAATGAACTTAAGAGGGGAGAGGACTGAGGCAGTGAATGCATAGAATACTAGTGAACAAATGAAAGTCAACAATAAACAATAAACACAACTTAGCAACAAGAAACCATGAAGCATCTACAAGTTGTGTGTAAAAAAAAGAAAGAAAGAGTGTTTTTGTTCAGTATTTTTTGTTTCTAAACTTTAAGACTTGTTCAAAAATCTAATATAATTCAAGCACGTTTTTCTGTTGAGCACCACAGCGGTAAATCGTGTCTCGTGACGATGTTTCATCCCATAATTTATCCCTAGCAAATGCCCAAGTGACTGTACATGACATCACGGTCTGTTTAAGCTGTTTGTCTTTCCGTTTGAGTGAAGCGACAGTCTGGAATACGTAAAAACACAAATCTATAATAAATTTGATATTTACACTGAATCACAAGCGTTTTTACTTGAGCCAGACTAGGTTGCATCATATTAAGCAAAATTATTGTTGACAAATGGGATTGCTTTTTCTTTTTTGGCTGGGAAAATCTGTAATTATGTTTTTTTTTAAAGCTGGCATTTAGACAAAGATGCTTTAATACTGTCATTTATTAAATCCTGGCTGGTCTTATTTTTATCATATATGTCTCTGCAACCTACATTTCTCTAACCTGTGCTCCTCTCTCTATAGGAGATAAAGAAGGAGGGGAAGAGGGATGGAGGACAGGCAAGCACAATCAGACCTGACCTCGCCAACGGCAGTGCTAGCCCCGTGCTGGACTCCACCGTACGACCAGGCAGGAAAGGTACTCGGCTCTGTCTCCTACATTCATACACTGTGGTCATTCAGTAGCTTTAAGGCTTCAGGCCTAAATATAGATCCTGTTAATGTGAGGAAGGATTTGGGTCAAGCACTGCTGAGCATGTATACACATACTAGACAGTCACTATATGCTCCAGGGTAGTATGTGTGCATCTATATTGGAGTCACTGGATAGGTAATTAGCCTATTAGTGTCATGGACGGATTACTTTGTTTGGCAATCAATTAAATTTTTAGTGACTTGCAAATTAGACTAAAGGAGCAAATTTTTGCCAAAGGAAAATTAAAACATGCATTCAGAAATTGTTATGCTCTGGAGTTCCATTCATAAGATAGAGCCAAAAGATGCAGGATAAAGGGAGGCAGGTAAACGTTTTGACAGAATTACATGAACGAATGAACAAAAGGCACTGGTGTGCACAAGCAGGATTATCCAAACAGAATTCCAAACAAGGCCAGGTGTCAGGGAAAAAAATCCAAATTCAGGCAATTTGTCCAGGCACGAGAAAACTGACAGAGGACACACAGACAGGCAAGGAAGGTGGTGGATAAACTCAACAAACTAACAAACAACAAGGAGATCAGGAGGGCTGTAAATACAGAAAACTAAGTGAACACAGGTGAAGCTAATGAGAGTGAAGCTGGCAATACTGAGTGTAAGAAAATAACAAAGAGGGGAAGTAAGACACCAGGGATACACAGGGATACTCTTACTTCCCGTCCTATTTTAAAGAATTATATAATTGTTGAAAATAAGACGGGAAGTAAGAGTAAGCATCACACAAAAACCACAGTGATAATGGTGATAACCAAAAACTAAAGGACGCTATTGTAAGAAATGACCACAAGGAAACAGTATGAGCAAAAAAAGAATCTCAAACTCACGCTGAGTCAAAACAGCTTAAAAATGACAAAGTAGAGACAAAGAGATATAAAAGATCTTAAAAAGTTGCCAAACAACTGCAACAAGACAATGAGTGAAGGAGAAGAAGAAGATGTGAAGCATAAACATAATTGCATACACAGCATGACCATACAATTTCAGTCTGGGTGTTTTCGTCCTATTAAGGAGGAGTGTGATACAAATAGCAGCTTTTAAACATTTTTTTTTCAGGTTAACAATTGGCATTACTCCAAGAACCAGTATTAAGTTTAATACATGGTTGTACACATTCGATTAATATGCTCCTCTTGTTTTGCTTGGATTCCACATCTCTTCTTTATAATCACTATCTATTGAACCAGCCTCTGTAAATACTACACATGCTACACATCGAAATATAAGGTGAAGAAGACTGACACCTTGTGGACAAAAGAGAAGGCGCAGGGTCATGTCTTAATGCCCCAGCTGCTGTAGGATGAGTCAAGAGTAATGAGCAGGGTAATGAGTGTAAGACAAACAACTGCAAGGCCAGTATGAAGTGCTTGGTGTCAGTAATGGTTAGGCTGCCCTCTAGCTAAAAGGTCAAAGGTTGCCATCAAAGGCTTCAGCCATGATGGCTTTTAATCAGTCTTTAACACCTGCTTAGTCTCTGTAAAGCACTGATTACAGATAAGCGTGTGAGCTCATTATGTTACATGTAAGTCTTAGATATGTCTACATATAAACTGTGTGTGTATGTTCTCTTTCTGTTTATGTGGTTGTGGTTGCTGTGTGTATGTGTGCTGTGCAGGAGAGCAGATCCGTAAACGAAGATGTAAGGCTGCGTTTAGCTACGTTCCTCAACACGAAGATGAGCTGGAGCTGAAAATAGGAGATGTGATTGAGATCATAGCAGAGGTGAGAACTACATCATGAGCCTACAATGTAAAACCAGAAAAAAGGATGCAAAATAGCATAAAAATAACATTTTAGGTTATAGACGACAATCTCACATTAAGGTCCACATAGCAGTTCTGGAGCTTTCGGGCTTTCTCAGAAGAATGAACTTCCCAGTTATAATAATGGGTTATGAGTGCGGCAACGGACTGGCAACCTTTTTATGCTGTAGCCAAACATTTGCCATAAGACACCAAGGAAAACTCCAGGCTTCCACCCTGAATTAGACATTTATGAGTACTTGGTAGCCATTTCTTCACGGTTTAAAAACTAAAAGAAAGAAATCGTGTGTGTGTCCCCGTCCCTTTTGAAAAAGAGTAAGAAAATTTAGCAAAATATATCTACTCAAGTAAAGTCAAATTTTTAAATTGCCATGTTAAAAAATGAAATGCAGGAAGAAAATACAAGTAACTGAAGTTTTATTTCATCAAATGTGTAACAAGAAAGAAAAATTAGATAAAATAAAATGTTTAAATAGTATGTATTTTTAAAAAATATTTAAAAAATTTAAATTTTACTTTTAAACGTGTACATTTATGTATTTATATTCTTTTGAATAATTAAGATGTTGAAATTCTCATGTTTTCTTTATATATTAGTTATTTATTCTTTGGTGATCACCACAACGCTGCCCTATATTTCCGAAAAAGCTTTTTTTAGGCTTTATTGTTTGTAAAGAACATTGTTTTTTTCCACTAATTATATTTAAAGGAGTAAATCTATGTATATCTGAGTGTATAAACGTGTGCATGTTGTCCATGTTGTGTAACTGTGTATGTTCAGGTAGAGGAGGGCTGGTGGGAGGGAGTTCTTAATGGGAAGACTGGAATGTTTCCCTCCAACTTCACCAAAGAGATCCTCACTGATTCAGAGACGCCCTCTTTGGACTCGCAGGAGGAGAACCGCAGTGGACGCACAAGTGAGTTACAGCTAATCAGAGGGTGGGGACATATCTAAATTTAAAAAATCCATCACTGCTTCTGATTACAAGATTTATTTGTTTATTTTCAAATCTTTTAATTATTTCATGAAATCAGCCCTTTTTGCATTGCTGCAACAAACTAAGATGTGTTGTGCATTATTTGTGTGTATGTAGATAAGGACAGCCCAAGCAGTGAAAGCGACGGTGGGGACAGTCGGTCAGAAACAGGGTCAGAAATCCCTCCCAAGAAGGTAAATACAGTCAAATACTTGTGCATTAAGTGCTACCTCATCACACTACAAGCTTCCTTGGGGGGGTGATCTCCTCTATAAAGTCAGCCATGAAATTAAAAGTAGGCAGGACGGTCACATTTGTTTTTTCAAAGCCTGCTGTCTTTTGGGGGTCAGGGGAATACAAAGTGCAGATTCTGAATCTTTACAAAGACTGCATGACAAAATCTGTACTTCCCATAATCCTATGCGCATCCTCTG
Source organism: Haplochromis burtoni (assembly GCF_018398535.1). Taxonomy (NCBI): domain Eukaryota; kingdom Metazoa; phylum Chordata; class Actinopteri; order Cichliformes; family Cichlidae; genus Haplochromis; species Haplochromis burtoni. The sequence goes on along the minus strand of NW_024582516.1, from coordinate 371,588 downwards.
ACTGCTCAGAGACTGCTGGTCGGCATGAGAGGCATCTAAATAATAGAATGAGGATGGTTATAGTGATTTGGTTGGATAGTGCATAAAGCTAATTATTAACACTCCACAGCTAGTTTGTCCATAAATTTGTAGGTTGAGTTAAAATTAATAGCGACCATTTTAATTAAACATAAATTATATCTCAAGCTCATTTTTAGTGAATGAATTTATCTTCTTCCCATTTTTTTATTTCAGCATATTAACTATGGCTCAAGGGAAAGATAAAAGAAGGGTAAAGATGGGAATATGTAACAACTTTCTGGTAATTTAAACACTAAAAAAATGGTATCATGTTCAAAGCAAAGTGGTAAACTACTCAACTCAAGTTACAGTCAGAACAATAACCACAAAAAAAGAAAAGGATCCCATGAAAAGCTGGAAACTCTCCTAGGCATTCCAAATGTTGTTTACTCGCTGTGGTTTATACCACACGGAGACACTGCAATTGAATTAATATGAGCTTCATGTAAGGTCATATTAAGGTATAACATCAGTCAGCAGCACAAACCGATCTAGTGTTCCTAGCACCTGGCCTTATTTTGGCAACAGAAATGTCTGGAACAGAGGAAGCATACAGACAGACATAACAGACGAGGATTATGATGCAGGGGTGGTAACTCTGAGTACATTCTGAGTCATAGATGGAGAAATGAAACTTTACAGGGTCAATGGATGAGCACAAAGGAAGCTGTTGTTGTTTTTCTTTCCTATTTATGATTTTGGTTGGACTGCTCCTTTAAAAGATAATGCTGTTTTTCATTATATCTTTTTAAACCCCCTAGGGTCAGCTCAGAGGGTTTGGCTTTGGTAATATCTTTAAAGACCAGCCCATCAAGCTCAGGCCTCGCTCAATGGACGTGGACTCGGAGGTGGACAAGGTGAGTCACACACACCCAGCTGTGTTTGTGTCACTTATGTTCACTTCCTGGAGACACACAGTAACAATAAACCAAGTAATCAGTCTAAAATTAAATGACTAGCACTATGGGGTCTGTTTTGTCCCCATAAGGCAATTTAGTAAACAGGTCCCCACAATGGAAGTAATACAAGTATACACATTCTGCTTTATACACTCTATTTGATAGACTTTTTAAAAAAATTATCATCAACAGCAATGAGGAAAGGAAGTCACAGCCTTTGGGCCGCCCCTTCCTCAGCTTCAGTTTTACAGCACAGGAAGTGGTTTTATGTTAACACACATGCACACACACACATGCACACACACGCATCCTGTAGGGAATTGACAAGCAAAGCAGAAGTGAGAGCGCAGCAGGGCAGACAGAGAGAGCAGGAGAGGGGAAGGGAGTTGATACAGCTTTTCACTGACGTCTACATATTCACGTCTATTCTCCTGCTGCGTGAGCTGATGTAGCAAAGCCTCGTGCGAGTTTAACTGGAGACACAGAAAAAGACGGTAGGGACGGGTATTGTCCGCGTATTTTTGGAGGGTTATTCATTTTGCATATTCTTCTCTTCTTCATTGGAAATTAAACAGCGTAACAACATAAAGCCAGGTGAGGCAGGAGTTTTAAGCAATGTATGTTTTTGCTTTTCACACTGTTGTCAGCGAGTTTTGTAAATATTTCTCAGGGAAACACAGAAAAAGAGATAACGGCCACCAAGAAGACATTTCTGGGGTATTAAATGCTACAGAATTGATGCTTGACATGTTGGGATGACAGTGGAAGGGTTATGGATATAGACTTAAAGGGCTAGTTCACCAACAAAGCAGCCTAAAAGATGATGGTTTTATGTGTGTTTTATGCTAAGGAAGTGTTTGGGATACCAAAACGGGGCAAATATAAGCAATAAAAATATGATTTTTTTATTTTGGCTCCTGTTTTAAACCACAAATATTAAAAACTGGACATAAAATAGTCCAGTTTGTAGACAGCTTTTTGAACTGAAAGCCAAGGTAACGTCACCCAACTTTTTTTGGCTTAATAGTTTCCATTGAAGGATATGGTCTTGGGTTTGTCTGTCAATTTATTGTAAATTTTAAAACATTTTAAAAGTGAGATGTCTGAACGTCAATCTTGGTGAACAGGGCTGGTAATTAAAGTGAACTTTAATGGCAGTATTAGTAGGAAAATGCTGGCAATCAAGAAATGTAAAAGTCTTTATTAAAGAAAAACAGAAAATGTTAACTTGCACGCCAAGAACAGTCAGCAGCTAAAAATTACAGACGCAAACAGCCTGAAAGTGAAATGCTGCTAAAACATTCATTAGGATGAAGGTAGAAATAAAGAACATTAACTATGTCGATGAAGGTGTGTTTAAAGAGCGTAAAACGGTCATTAAAACCAGCACACTGGTCATCAAAGCCTCCTATTTAGCAGCAGACTGTGTGTGTGTGTGTGTGTGTGTGTAAGTGAAGGATGTTTGTCAGCCTGCCCTGTTAGTGGGAGGCCGTTATGCTGCTTTATGGTGAGACTCGTCTCCTCACTCAGTAATGAGGCTCCAGAGGAAGCATCAGGAGTATCCATCTGGGTGAGTCACACGAGGCCGTGTAACTTTTCAACTGAACGGTCGGTTGTTTGTACATGTGTGTGTGTGTCTGCGACTGAGTGGTGTGGCTTGCTGCACAGACGCAGAGTGACCACATGCGAGTTTAACGCAGGTGTTTATAATTTGGATTATTGCCATTGCAGCAAATGGAAACGCTTTTCTTAGTGTTTGTTCAGCGGTTCCTCTTTTTATTTTCATTGCGGTGACTCAAAGTCACTCAGGCTTGACATCAACTGTCACCGGAAAAAAAGTCATTGGATGTGAAATAGAAACCAGCGGGAACCTTCTGATGCGAAAGAGAGACAGCAGAGACTTGGTGCATTTAAGTATGCAGTATGGTCAAGACGAGCTACTGAAGTTCAAACTGACCATGAGAATGAGGAAGAAAGGTGATTTAAGTGACTTTGAACGTGACATGGTTAAATAACTGGGAATCCCCTGGGTTTTTTCCAAACTAGCATCTCTAGAGTTTACGGAGAATGGTCTAAGAAAACATGCAGTGAGGGTCAGTTCTCTGGGTGAAAATGCCTTGTTGGTGTCAGAGGAGAATGTCCAAACTACTTCAAACTGATGGAAAGGCAGAAGTGCACATTGAATGTTGAAGCAGATGGGCTACAGGAACAGCAGACCACAACGGGTGCCACTCCTGTCAGCCAAGAACTAGAAATTGAAGCCATTTTTTATTCTCCAAATTGGACAATAGAAAATTGGAAAACTGTTGTCTGATGTGACCAGTCTTGATTTCTGCTGCAACATTTGGTTGTTAGGGTCAGAACTAAGCCTAAACAACACGAAAGGATGGATCCATCCTGCTTTGTATCAACAGTTCAGACTGTTGGTGGTGTAATGGTGTGGGGGGGATATTTCCTTACCATAATTTGATCCTCTTAGTACCAGCTAAGCATCATTTAAAACACCACAGCCCCCTTGAGTACTTTTGCTAATCATATCCTTCTATAATAATAATAATAATAATAATGGATTGGATTTATATAGCGCTTTTTAAGGCACCCAAAGCACTTTACAATACCACTATTCATTCACTCTCACATTCATACACAGGTGGAGGTAAGCTACAGTTGTAGCCACAGCTGCCCTGGGGCAGACTGACAGAAGCGAGGCTGCCATATCGCGCCATCGGCCCCTATGGCCAACACCAGTGGGCAAGTAGGGTAAAGTGTCTTGCCCAGGGACACAACGACCAGGACAGAGAGCCCAGGGATCGAACCAGCGACCTTCCGGTTACAGATGCGATTCCCAACCCCCTGAGCCACGGTCGCTCAATGTGAACTCATTGTCACTGTGGTCATAGGGCCTCCACAGTCACCAGATCTCAGTCCAATAGAGCACCTTTGGGATGTGCTGCCAATAATCTGGAGCAACTATGTGATTCTCTGAGGAGTGTTTCCAGCCACTTGTTGAATCTATGAGATGAAGTATTAAGGCAGTTCTGAAGGCAAAATGGGGTCCAGCCCAGTACTAGTAAGTATACCTGACAAAGTGGCCAGTGAGTGTATGTATGTGAGTGTAGGATAACATCTTAACATCAAACTTCATCAACTCACACACTGGTTGGAGTCACTGAGCAGCTGAAATATATGTGAATGGGCCAAAGTATCAGTTGGGGGTTTTGGCCAAAAAGTGAATCAGCTGTAGAACAATGGAGGACATAATTAATTGCCAGTTTGTCAGTAACCCCCCCCCCAAAAAAAAAAAAAAAACACAAAAAAACCAGTTTCTGTGCACAGCTTTTCTTAGTGAGATGGTGAGACAGAAAAATAAAGGAGTTTTTGCTGTCATGTAGCAACACTCCAAATCAAATGTATTTGGCTAGTTTTTGGGTAGATCAATAGTTTGTGGCTCTGAACTCTGAATCTGGTATGGATACGATGATGACATGATGATATTTTAAATCCAAGAGTGCAAACATCAGCTTTGGCCAGGTTAACTGCAACTTGACTGGTTGGCTTACAATTTTTTGCAGCTGCACAGCTGTAATTGTAAGTGTTTCTCTGCAAGAAAGCAAATACAGAATTGCTCCTTATATTAAATAAAAAGTTAACTTAAGGGGCTAGAAGTTTGTTAAAACCACAACCCCAGCTATAAGGTCCACTTCCTCTCCTTGTTGGTGATGTTGACTTTTTTTTCATTGTTGAGTCACTTCAAAAGCCTGTTTCATGTGACACGAAAGGACTTTTAGAAGTAAGTTGTAAATAGACTGGTGCTTATATAGCGCTCTTCTACTCTACTTGATCACTTAAGGCAATTTATACAGCGCGTCTCATTCACACTCGGATAAAGGCATTAAGAACATCTCACCTAAGGATACTTTAGGATGCAGGCTAGAGCGACCAGCGATTGAACCACCAACTTTCTAATTAGTAAATGACCTGTTCTACCTCCTGTACCACAGCCATTAAAAAAATGACAGCCGCTAGTATTCCCAGTACTAACCAGACCCTGCTTGGTGTCTGAGATCAGATAGGACTGACTGTACCCAGCAGTCATCTTGGCATCTTGCTTCTGTACAGTTTATTCCAAAAAAACATACATAATTTGAAGCCAAATGGCTGAATCAATGAAGAGATGAACACCTTCATTTCAGTGGTCACTGTAACATAAACATTGCATGTTTAGTATCAGTTTTCAAATCTGAAACATTTACATCAGCGGTAAAGTTCCCTTTTTGTTTAAATTAGTTTTAAAAGTCTTCACGTCAGCCTAATTTCAAGGTGAATGCATGTTTGAAATTAAGATCATGGAGCAAATTTCTCTAAAACCTGTTCAGACACAACCTGGTAAGGCTAAAATGTAACCTGGGTTTAAATATAAAAGTTTAGTAGCCATCTATGTAACACCTGGACATTGTTTGAGAATTGCAAATAGTGTCTTTGGTTTAACATCTGATTTGTTCGCGCAGCGGCTCTGAGCAGACAGCCACTCAGCATCCGTCTCGTTGTTTGTAAAATAACCTACTGTTTCCATCAGCTAGGGCAGTGTGGTGGTGAGGCCCTGCAGCCTCAGAAAAAAAAGTGACGGGTTTAAATTTGCAGAGGTGTTGAGGAGAAAGAGTGCACTTTCACTTTTCAAGCAGAGGTAAAGAAGACGTGACCTTGTTTTCCTATAGGCATCTTTTGAATGATCTGAGAAGACGGCGTTTCACCTGATGGGTTTTTTTTTTTAAACAAACCATTACATTGTTTACACCTCTCGCAAAGATCTCTTCAAAGTCTTTTCACACCATACCAAGCCGGTGAAGATCTGCTTTACAGTGATGAGGTGATAAAATAGCACCCTGCACCGTACATGCAGCTTCAAGGGTTATGTGAGGATGAATCAGCATGTATTCATTGTGTGCACACTCTATGTATGAGGTGGTACGGTTTGATATTTGTTGAAGGTCACGATAATATTCTCATGCTGCTACTTCTACAGGACTGTGTGCTTTTGTGTGTTCACAGTTATGTTTTTGCAGTAGGAAACCATATATGGCATAAAGGATTTCAGTTCTGCTTGTTCGAAGAGTAGTATCGCACAAAACCTCTCTGCCATGTTGTAATGGTCTCTCTTTGCTTGTGGCTCCACATGGGTCTCATTAGGGAGGGTAGAAGACAGAAAAGGGGAGGGTTTGGAGAGGAGAGGAGGTGGCACGGCGGTGTTGGTTTCTCCCGACCGAACAGAAGAAAGCAGTGTGTGTGTTTTCTCCCAGACTGAGTGCTGTTTGTGTGTGGGTATGTGTGTGTGTATTTTTCCTGAGGAAGAGCAACCACTGGTTCCACAAACATGAATGAGGGATCCACTCCAGCTGGGAAACAACGGCTGCTTTAACGGCACCCGCACACTGTAGCTGTAGCGTGTGCGTGTTCAACATGATCAGCAAGTCAGCCTGTTGTGCTGAATCTGAGCTCATCCTCTCTAATTATCTGCTTAGACTGGAAATGTACCGGCTATGTTAGTCTTGCTTTTTACCCTTACAGTTGATTTTTTTCCCCCCATGATTTTGTTTGGCTAGTGTTCCTATTTTCCTGTTATGTGTGGTTCATTTACTACCAATTTGAGTGAAATTCTGTGAAATGTTTCACCAGTGCTGACTGCCACTGCTGTCACGGTGTACTGTTCTCCATACTCGAGCTTATTTTTGATTGATTTGTCCTCATCATTGAATTCAGTTCAATGACAAGCAAAGATGCTATACTCAAGTGCAATTAGGAAAATCTGAGTGTGTTACTTGAATACTGTGAGGCCCTGAAGAAGATTCAGAAATGTCAAGTCATGTTAAGTTATTTATAAAGAAACTTCACAATGTTTGATTTATAGATTTATGTTTGCATTTAAATAAAGGCACAAACATACAATACTGTGCAAAAGCCTCAAGACAGCCATCATTTCTTTATGTGTTGCTTCCAAAGAGCCAGAGTTTTCTTCTAACTCTTCTAATGTGGGCTTACACTGTGCGATTTGTGGCTCGTTTTGAGCCGATTTTTCAGTTTCAGAGTTTCGCCTTCATCCTGTGTCGTGCATCGTGTAGTATATGTGGGATAACGAGAAGTGATTAACACCTCACGTCCAGCTCCTGTTCATCAATCGCTTGGTTGTAAGAAAATCAAACCTGTTTGAAATCCTGTCGGCCGTCGTGAGGGTGTCAACGCAGCCTCTCACACTGTGCACACGCAAACACATAAATGTCGGAGAAAAAGACGGAGCAGCACGGCAGTTCAGCGTGTGATCTAGACACAAGCAATGGACGCACAATTTGTAGAACTTTGGCAAGCTCATCCGAGCCTTTTCGATGTGGCCTCACAAAATTATCACGACCACAACAACCGTGAAAATAATTGGATGGACAATCCTGCTCAATCACAGCTGCCTGATCAACGTTTTTCATTAGCAATTTAGCAAAGTTGATGGTGGTGGTGTGAGTCTGTGTGAGTGAAAGACAGACAGGGAGAGCAAGCGACAGATTTTCTGTTATAACCTTCATGTTATGGACGCACAGTGTGAGCATTCAGGTGCATCGTGACCTACGAACTTCTAACCCCTGCGAGTCAATCGTGCAGTTTGAGCAGATGCTCGATAACGCAACTGAAAAACTGTATGCCCAGCTTAAAGTGGTGTTTCTTTGGACATTGGCTGCCTCTTAGCGCATTTTCAGTACTTATACCAGGCCATTTTCAGAGCGATCTTTGTTTTGTTTATTAAGACACTTAACACTGATCTATGAATCATTCATGCATAAGCAATTCATGCCAAAGATAAGAGACTGACTGGTTTTTCACCAAAAAGGTGATTCCCAAAGAAATATTAGCAAGAAATGTGGTATGTCTCACAAGCTGTGTCCTTAAAAGCATGTCCTTAAAAGAAACTTAGGAAAGTGGACAAGTGATGACTAAGACCTATCTGCAGCAGATGAACAGTATTTCAAAAGTCATGTCCTTAAGAAACAGAAAAAAATCTTGTAAAGCCAGAGCTAGCACACAGGACTTAATAATACATCCGGCCCTTCAAATGATTCATCTACTGTTCCCTGAAAACCCATCAGAAAATGTCTCAGTTGAAGGGTTTCTATCAAGAAGGCTTTCTTAAGGAAGGGAAATAAGGACAAAAGGCTGAGGTATGCCAGATTACACAAGAATTGGGCTGACAACCAGTGGCAACAGGTCCGATGGAGGGATGAATCCAAATTAAATTGTCATCGGTATGTACAGTGGAGGTCAGGGAAAAGGTAAAACACCCATCTCGGAAAAAAAAGTGGAAGCTCTGGTATGGTTTGGTGCCAAACACAGAGAGAACCAGCAGCCTCTCCAGAGCCAGGACATCAACATTAATGAAGCAGTGTGGGATCGACAGAGAACAAAAAGCAGCCAACATCCAAAGAGCTTTGAATGTCCTTAACCTCTTAAGACGCGAACTCTTCCACAGCATGCATTTTTAATTTCTCTTTGATATTTGGGCTGATTGGGGCCCGATGAATGTAAAAACAAAGAATTACCAGATTTTTATTTTTTTTTTTTACCTTATTTTTGTTTTTAAGAAAAATAAGATCCACATATGAGGATATTCGTTTAAAATTCTGATAGAACAGTAGCAGTATAATGTCCTCGTAAGTGGGTATCAGGCCCTTGTAGAGCTAAATTTAGTATTTCGGTCTATCCATCCAGCCATTTGCTTCCGCTTATCCTTTTTGAAGTTGAAGTACAAAGGTGGTCATACTAAATATTGTCTTTCAAGTTTGTTAGAATTGTACAAAATCTGTTTTTTTCTTAAATCCTGTATTTTTATTAATATTAGCATGTTGCAATAAATATTGCTACACCTATTAAAGAAATGGGAGCTAGCAGGAGGCTTTTGCACAGTACAAATTGATAAATAAAAGATGAAAACATGATGACTCAAACCAGGAAGTGCCTAACAAAAACTATGTTAAAACATAGATGAGAATGTGAAAGAGTCTGAAACTTAAGATGTTCCAACATCTCTTCCCCCACTCAGGCCAGCGACGGGAAAGCAGCGAGCGTTGCAGTTGAAAGCATGAAGACTGAGCCTGACAGCAAAAGCAAAGGTGAGAAGTTGCATCTTAACTGTCGTGTAGGCGAATCTAGCAAAAACACTGTGCTAATGACAAATCGACGCACATGTCACTTTCAGCTCATCACATTCTGGTGTTTGGTCAGAAATCCTTATTCGTCATATTTTAACAAAGGGAAACCCCTTTAACAACTATTTCAACCATGAAGAAGAACAGAAGCCTGCTAAAGGAGCAGAGTTGCATGTAACATGTTCCAAAGTAGCACATTACAGTAATCACATGACTCAGAAATGTAGTGGATTACTGTACATGTGTACTCACCTTCATGTTACAGTTGTTACATGTGTAACCTGTCCCTAAGTTACCAGATAGAAAAAAAATCCCCAAATTTTCCCTTTTTCTGCACTCTCAAAATGCAATCATCTGGCCTTATTTCATGTGGCAGGAAGTGAAAAATTGTGGTTTAGTGGTTTACAGGTTTTGAAGATCTTATTTAAAAGAAGAATATTTGCTTAAACACTAACTGCATGCAGGCTAGAAGCAGCAAGCATCACAAAAGACTAAAACAAAGCATACCAAACAGAAGGTTTCCCAACCAAGCAGCCAAATTTTTAACAGGTAACAAAATGACAAGCAGTCCAAAATGTGCCTTACTTAGGCAAGATGACATGTAATTTAATCTCAAGACCTAAGACAAGGGTTCGAGGTCTGTCTGCAACCGCCTTTTTATATTTACCTTCATATTTGATCCCTTTTCTCTTGCCGTTTGAGTAAGTTTAGATAAATTAGACGGTCAGGACTCAGTACTAAAACCTGTTGGTTACTTTAAAGAGAAAAATCATAGTGTGGGTTTAAGGAAACCGTTCCACAATGGTAAACTGTCTCTCAGCTTTCTCAGCATTCCCCTGGTTCCTGCACATTAAACAATGATGCTGAGAACGGCTCGTAAAATCTCAAATACATGTGCAAACCAAACAGGATCCCTCCATGTGTTCCATTCGGTCAACTAAAAACCATGTTTGCTATCATTTCCTACACTTTTTGCAGGTTTCCTTTCATTCTAATAAAGCGTTGTTTCTTATTATCATAGTGTCTAATGTTGTTACACTGTTTTGAAAGTGCTTCCTCGTTTGGGCTTTTGTCCAAGCATGTCCGTTTATACAAGAGAACAAACTATTTTTTTCAGAGTGAATGCGTCTGTCCATTATTAGATCACTGATAGGGATTATTATTGTTTATTGTAAAACGTATGGATAAAAGACTTTAAAAGATCATTATAAAAAAAAAGACAAAACAAATAAAGGGATTATTTGGAACTTTTTTATATTTCCAATTATAAATTACATTTTTTGCTCAATGTAAACTGTGTTGATGACGTTCTTGCATAATGAAAACACATTCTTCTATTTATGTAGGTCAAATCCAGTTTGCCTTCTTTGTCTAAACCCTCTTGTTTCTGACTTTTTCGGTGGTTTTGTTCTATTAAACTGACTTGACTCCTTTTGACTGGCTGTCAGGGCGGGAGCAGTGTAAAGTCCTCTTTCCATACGAAGCACAAAATGAAGATGAGCTGACGATCAAAGACGGGGACATCATAAATATCATTACTAAGGTGAGCGAAGCATTGTGCGATTTCGTATTCGCATCTGCATTCACTTCCAGGCATCTGCAAATTCAAATAAATACTTAAAAATGATTTTGTCCAGGATTGTGCCGATGCAGGCTGGTGGATGGGGGAGATCGGGGGAAGGCAAGGTGTCTTCCCAGACAACTTTGTCAAGCTGCTAGAAGTTGAGAAAGAGGTGATTTTGTCAGGACTCGCAAAACTTTCCAGGTTATAGTGATGTTTGAAATCTGCAGATGTGGTTTTGTGATGCTTCTGCATCTGTATGTGTTTTCAGAGACCAAAGAAACCGCCTCCTCCAAGTGCACCGTCGGCAAAACACACCACAGGTAACAGCTCTCATCTTCCTGCTTGTTTTTGTGGTCTGAGACTATAAAAAAAAATAATAAAGGAGGGGAAATAGTAAAAATAAAGAAAGACAAAAAAAACCTTTGAACTCTGACTGCAGAGAAAAAGTCAGAGGTCAGGAAGGCTCCTCCTGAGCGGCCTGAACATCTTCCCCAGAGAGACCAGGATCGAGGTAAAATCTGACCTGCTTTGACTAGTGCTCGGCTGCACTATCTCACTTATTTGCTCGGCTAATTACTAACATCCTTCATACTAATAATAATCATATAACACCCTGCTGGGCTTCTTTGCATAAAAAAGACAGATTATTTTCTAGGTCAAGTTTCTGCAGATATCACTTACGGGAATTGCCCCCGCTATTTTTTGAGCAAAATAGCAGAGCTTTGATTGAAGAGGTGCATCAGTATCAGTCTGTGTGCAACAGGAAACTATGGGTTTTTATGTGGTTTTAAGCATAAGAAAGACTGGCATTGACTGTGCTGCTGGTGTGAGACGGATGTCTCCAGATGTCTGCACAGTGGCCGCGATGTCATTGTATCAGAGCAGCACGAAATTATGTCTTTCTTTTATATATATGCGATATACTGAGATTGTAGTGGGGTTAAAAACATACAATCAGAGATAAAAAGTGTCATCAGCCTTATGTGTTACTTTGTACCACTGTCAAACTGATTTCCATAACTCTGTCATACATTTACATAAAGTAGCAAAGTTTCTATGATTGGAGTTTGCCTTTGCTAAAAAATAAAAACCCCAAACAATTAAGTACGTAAGTTCTATGATTTTGTGGCTGACAGTTTTTAAGGTGTTGCTTGTTGTTACATCAGTCAAAAGCAATCGTACTGGTACACTTTTCCGTGTGGCTTCTTTGCACAGCAGTACATGCTGAGTAGGAGGGTGCTACTGCAGCTAAGTGCTTTTAAGAAGTCTCCAAAAGCATGAAAGGTTTTACCATGCACAGCTAAAAGTCAGTTTTTGAGACAGTTTTGGCTTTGTTGTCGTTATTTAAAAGATTAAATCCTTTTATCGGATTAGTAATAGACACACTATTAATAAGACTGATGCAACTGTTGTTTCTGGGCTTTTTTTTAATAGTTACAGACTCTCAGCTTGCCTCCATACACTTGCATTGAGTGCAATTTACACTTCAAAAACAGCTATAGGTTAAGCTCTTTACTTCCACCTGCAGCAACAAACATGAACTATCCCGCTGAAGCATTCAACAGTTTCTTCCATAACATTTAGAGTCCAAATCTGGTTTATAGACCAGTAGATGAAGTTTGTGGAACATGAAATAGTTGGAACTGGTTATTGTTTATTTAAGTCAGTTTTAAACAATTGGGAAAAGGATGAAAGTTGTACCTGTTTACTTTTACAATCTTTTACTGCATACGCTCTGAATATTGTATTTAGTCCTTTGTCCTTTGTAGACCTGGCATTAACTGCAGGTCACTCTAGAAAAGGAGATTTTTAATCTAGACTTATAATAAGGATAGTAAGTATCCTGATTGGTTGCAGGTGTGGCCACCTTTGTAAGGGGAGTAGGGGGAAATAAATACATTCTTGATTAAAAAAAAAGATCCAGAAGCAGGCTGGAGGATAAAGTGACTCTGCTGTAAGGAAAAATGGATGTAGAAAACAAATGGCAGCAACTTAATACTTCTCATATTCATACTACCAACATGAGCACTCAGAGAACACAAATCCCCCCAAAGGGCAAGAGCTAAACTTTGGTGTTTTGTGATGATCTTATTACACTGTGCTCGCATCAGCTTGTTATTAAATAAATAAAAAGTGTGATGTACAGCTCTTTTCACATCTATTCTTATGCTGTATTACTCAAAATGATTTCTTGAATTGTTTTTTTTCATGGTCAGCTATGACCTTGGGTCAAGGTCAGATGCATAGCCAATCCAAGTGTTTCACTGTGCACACTGGGTTAAATCTTGGATGAAATCACGCCAGTTATTTTATGCAACAGTGATGGAGGATTTTCTTGAATTGTAACATAATAAATGGTTCTTGTTTGGCTCATTTTTAGTAGAAGCTTAAATACTTGACAAATACCGCTGCCACCACCTCGATGCCTGATCTTTTTTAATCCTTTCTGTCCTCTGTTGCCCTGTTTGTGTGTTTCCTTTTATTTCCTGCGGCCCTCATCATCCTTTAACCTTTACAGCTGAATTATTCCTCTTCAAAGGTCAAAATTTGTTCATTTTTGCTGAGGCAGCCATGTTTACCTTCCCCTTGTCTAATGATGCACGTGTTTGAGTCATGCTTGTCCCTCTGCATGCATATCCAGCTCTGATCTGCTTGTGTGTTCTCATTATGTTGTATGATTTTTGTGCGTATGTTTGTTTTGTGCGTAGGTGAAGAGGTGAAACTCGGAGACCTCTCTAAGCCCACCCTCCCATCTCTCCTTCCCAAAAAACCCCTCCTTCCAAAGTCAAGCGCCTCCTCTTCCTCCCAACCCCCGCGGCGTCCCGAGAGACCGCCCACACTAGCGTCAGTACACACACAAACACACTCAGATACAGAAAACGCCCTGATTTGTACATGCCTGAGCATAATGAGCCTAATATTTACGTATGGTTTACTTGCTCAGGTGTGATAGCCCCAAATCTGAGGGCGGGGCTTCGATACCAGATTCTGCCCCTGACAGGTCACATGACACCGGTGAGTTAGACTGACAGAAGCATCGAGCAGTGATGCAGTGTCAGAGCGGGCTCAGAATTTTTGCTCTGCTGGAGTCTCTAATATGTTTCTGCATTTCTGGTGTGTGTCTGCACAGATATGGATCTGGACGCAGTTGTCTCTTCTACAGAGAAGCTGAGTCATCCAACGGCATCGCGACCACGAGTCACGGACCGCCGACCCCGTTCACAGATCATCACACCAGTGAGTCAGTCTGTAGTCGGAATGACAATTATAAAAACCTTTATGTTTGCAGTATGGTCATGTTTTACCAAAAAGTCGAGGCTTACACTGATGTCTTAGAAATTCTGACATCGCTCTATGTAGCATAAGATGGTGCCACTCTTTATTCAAGTTTTTGTTTTATTTCTTTTCTTTCCAACCAAGTGTGGTTTCTTTTTGGAAGGTTTTCAATCAGAAACATCAGCCATTGTTTGCTGATACATTTACTGGAGAACCTGTCCTTCTGCATTACAGGAGATTTATACTTGCTGTTAAATCCACACTGTAGGTACCTTGTAACCATAAACCCCCCTGAATAAGTCTAAATCAGCACTTAGTAGCTTAAACATTGCTACAGTGCTACATTGACTCACTGCACCATCTTTTGGTATAAATTTGTATTACACATAAATATGGCCTAGCCCTGTTTTAACTTCTGTTGATACGCCTTCAACAAAACACACAAACTCAGGAAGTTTTAGCAGATGTTTCTTCACATTCTTCCGATAGCTTTAGGCACTGAAATTAAATTCTTTTTCTTTTCCCACCCTCACAGCTTTTAGTAATAAATGTAATTCAGGGAACTCAATGAAACATAGCTTTGTTTTCATGCAGTCACAAATGTTTTAATCAAATTACTTGCATTTTTATCACTTCTGTTTGCAGCATTTCATCAGGACTTTGTTACTTCAATTTCACCCAAATCAAGGCTTTTGATAGCCAACACCCCCTCACCACAGATTTATTTGTGACCTTTAAAGATGCTGTCAGGCAAATAAGCTTAACTTCAGAATAGACCTAGACGTGTCACGACTGAGCAGCCGGTGCGTTTCAGATGCGAACCCAAATGCAGACACAGAAGAACAGAGCTTTAATTCCAACAAAAGGCGAGCCTTTATTTGGCTGATTGCAGGTGGCAAAACATGAAACTAAGAAAACAAAGAAGACTGTGAACACTGTAACTGAAAGACTATGAAACTCAGTGAAAGAAAACTATGAAAAACCATGAACACTGAGTAACTATGAAACACAGTGAAAACAAAAACCTACGACACTCTCTGACTGAGAGATAACAGACGATGCAACGCTGAGCACAGGAAGACTGAGGACTTAAATACACACGAGGTGATCAGGGGAAGCGGGGACACATGAGGACAAAGCTGACTAGAATTAAACATAATTACAACACAGGGGAGAGTAAAACTAACCACATGAACACAGAACATGCACGATCTATTTCAGAATAAAACAGGAAACTAGACATGACAACACTAAGCCTACAGACCTAAAAACACATGATAAACTAAAGAATCCAAACATGGAAACCAAGGAAACAATAAATAATGGCTGCCTTTAACCTAAACTAAATAGGAATAACACATGATCACAAAGCTAACATGAGAAGAATACCAAAATAAACTCGGAGCGCTGGGTCAGAGGCCCAGGCTGTGACAAGATGTTTCTCCCCATTTCCATTCTTCTCGCTAAACTAGATTGTCCTTGCAAAATATAAATTTCTTGTGATGCTTTTTAAAAATTATTGTCTCAGTTTGTATACAAGGATTTTTTTTTCTTTCTTCTTCTTGTGGATATTTTGCTATCAGAATATATCTGTAGTCTGAAAAAAGAAGACCAGTGAATGTATACATTTTTAAGCACATTTCTTTCTTTTGCAGTCTTCTCTGTCCTGCACTGACCTTGACTCACCGATAGTGGAGGTCAGGAAGGACAAGGAGCGAGTGAAGGACAATCATGAGTCTGTCTCCACCAGATCCGTAGATGTTTCCCTGAGGAAAGGAGTACCCACCATCTCTGTATGGCCATAACAGTTCCTTGTGCTTCTCATTTAATCCATCAGGGGGCATTACACTACAGAATTTCATGTTTTTTGACTTGTAAAACTGTGTTTTGGTAATTTTACTCAAGGCTTCTGGCAAACGTTAGTGTCGGCAGATAAAAAAAAAAGATAATGCTTTATTTATTTATATGAAGTACATTAAGTCTCTTTTAAGGTTAAATATCACAAAAAAGTCAAGTTTGACTCTTTCTTTTTAAGTTGAACATGATCAAGTTAGTGAAACAATCTATCAATAAATTCCAGGCCCATCCAGCTTGCAGCTTTGATCATACAGACACACACATACTTTTATTCTGTAAAGTGCTTAAAATCAAGACAAAAATTTCTTTCTTGAACCTAAAATCCTGCACAGTCTCTTATTTTTTTCATTTTCTGTATATTTTAATCACCAAGGACGTTGTGTAGGAGGTTAGATCTTGTATGTGAGAGGAAGAAAATATTATAAATGCTAAATTCTTCAATTCTTCTTGTTGATCTGTGTTTGGGATAGGCTCCTGACAGTAAAGTACCACTGCCTGCCAAGCCCTCTATCCTGAACCCGCCAAACTCCAGCCATCGATCCGCCTCTCCGTCTTCCTCCTCGGGTCTGAGTCCCTCACCCGAGCTCCGGCACTCACCACAAACACCCCTATCTCTGGAGGAACTCAGGAACCAGCTGAGAGACCTGAGGGCCTCCATAGACCTGCTGAAGAGCCAACATAGGTGAGTGTGTGCCTTTTAAACCAGCAAGTGTAGGTTGTTTCTTGTATATGTACAATCATGATTTGTTTGTGATGGTTTGTTTCAGGCAGGAGATGAAGCAGCTGGCCACCGCACTAGATGAGGAGAGGACGATTCGTATTAATTTACAGGTGAGTGAAAGGTGGTGAAGAAATGAGAGGAAAGGAGATGGCTAAGAAACAATATTGATTATATTAAAACAGGCCCACAAATTAACAGCAACTAGTAAATATGTTATTAATGTAAAAAAAAATATGATGAATTCATCTAAAACTTTATTTTTTATGTTTTGGAAAATTAAATGTGTTTCCTTCACATATGCTTTACTTGGGCAGGCTGCCAAGGTATATTAACAGTCGCACAAGTATATTTATTACCTATCCCCCCATTTTTGATGCTTATCTGGGTCTGTGTATTGGGGGAGAAGATGCCCAGACTTCCCTTTTCCCAACCACCTCCTCCAGCTCTTCTGGGG
Organism: Haplochromis burtoni; assembly: GCF_018398535.1. NCBI lineage: Eukaryota > Metazoa > Chordata > Actinopteri > Cichliformes > Cichlidae > Haplochromis > Haplochromis burtoni. The sequence goes on along the minus strand of NW_024582516.1, from coordinate 354,574 downwards.
AAATGCCAAGACATTTCCAAGAATAAGCTGAGAGATATAATCTCTGCAGCATTTTCCACCCTCCCAGTAAGACATGTCCAAAACACCTCCCTAGAAAGAGCTGGATGCATCAGGATCAGATGCCTGAACCACCTTAACTGGCTCCCTTCAATATGGATTCTACTCAGAGTCCTGCTCGAATGACGAGCTCTAGTAATATTTCTCTATTAGTTTTTCATCCATTGAAGAGCACAGCCTCGTTGCTCATGCTTTGTATTCTGGGATGGAGCCTGGAACTATAGACATGCTGTGAAATGAACATAAATTTTCCATGTTTTCCAATAGTTCAAAACATAGCCCCTTCTTCCTGTATTTACTTCCTGTATTGATACCTTGGTTTGCTTGGACTTCACAGCTATAAGTTTACAAACTCATCAAATGGCCTGTACTTGTATTTGTGTTGTTTGTATTTACCATCAACAGATGAGTTCATCTAGTGTGTATGATGCATGCCACAAATACAATCTGTATCGATGGGCAACACACTATGTAAACTCAAAATAGGAGTACAGTAAGTGTCAAGAATCTCTAATCAGAGATAGAGTATTGGCAGTACCTGTGTGTATAGTTATGTAGTTAACCATCTGTTTTGACATACCAGCATTAATTTTTACTTAACTATATCATTTACACTTTTCATAACCACATTTCTGATACAAATTTTTATATTCATATCTTTGGTTGTAAATATAACTCTTTTTAATTGCTATGAAACTAGCTGAGCTCACGGTTGTGTTTGCTTCACAGATGGAGGTAGAACACATTAAGAAGAGCCTTTCAAAATGAAGACTAAAGCATCGTTATTGTCACATTCTTATCACCACATTGGAGGCCATCCTTTGAAGACATTCTCACTGCTGGTCTGAGACTCTTCAGCCAAAAGAAGTTTGTGCCAAATGATCATCACAATCAGCAACAGTTCAGCACCATGGAGTCAGCCACCTTCTCTCCCCGACGCCGCCTTATCCTGTGTTTACTTCTTTATTTTTCTTCTAAAGAGGCTTCTCTGTTCAGTTTACTGCTATTTTGTTGGAGCTTGCTGTACCACCGGTACTGACTGACTGCGCTGCAGTCTGTCGTTGCGTGTTGCCACGGTTACAGAACAATGACACAGAGCCGGGGCTGCCGTGGCAACCTCACTGGTACTTCATGTTTCTGTGTGAAAGAAACTTTGACCTCTGTAGCCCGGTCGGTTCAGACGACCCCTGTGCTGTTCTGCGTCCACTCTGCGGCCTTTGCCTCTTATCTGTGTGTGTGTGTATGTTTGTGCACTTGTTTTCCTTCCATGTGAGGACTGTAGGCGTACGTACTGAAAATGGGGACACTTTTGCAAATGTAAATTAGCCGCATTTGCCCTGCATTAACTTTCCTGAGATGCACTTACCAGGTTTTCAGTGGGTAAACAAAGAGATTCAGGGAGTCAGTCGGGGTCACAAAAAGAAAAGTGAGCTATTTCTGTGAGAAGTGATGTCACTAGTTCAAGACAGCCCTTGACTGGAAACAGATAAATTATCTAATGGCTTGCAAAGTTTTTTTTCATTTATTAAAATTATTACGTGCCAGCGATACAATTTCCCAGGACAACATTCAGGTGTGGCAAACCACCTTGAGCATCAGGTGAAATAGGGCATTTTGCAGCTACCAGTTTTTAAAATGGGCCACACTCGTTTTTCTTAATTTCTTCATTCACATCTTTAAAGTATCAGCAGTTGCAGAACAAATCCCAAATCAGGGGTGCCAACAGTGATGTCCCTACAGCTAGTTCTCTACCAAGTTTCAACTGGGCTGGGTAACCATGAGACTTTAGTTCCATTGAACGTTAGTAGTGTTTTTGGTGGAAATGCAGCTATTGTTGCATTTACAGGATCTTTACTTCTGTAAGGATCATATAAAGAAGATATATATCTACTTGTACATCTTTGCATGATTTACTTAAACTGTTTTTAGTCATGCTCTAGTCATGGCCTCTTTTCCAGTGAGCCCATTCTGATATGACTGGTCAGCCTCCAGAAGCTGCTAGGGAGCCTGAGACCGTTTTCCTTTTTCTTTGTTTGTTTGTTTTCTCTAAAACGGTTGGTAGCATTGTAAATGGTGAATAAAACACACCATCATAACAATATCTAAATAACAGTAAACCACACGTGTGCCCTTAAAGGTTATCATTTGGATTAAGAAATAAATTACGATAAAAATTAATGCTCAGGCCATCTAAGGTAGACTTCAGGTGCGTAAATCTGATGCCTCTGCCATTCTCAGCAGCATTCTCCTTTAACCACAGATGTGACGTCTGTGTTTTCAATCTGCAGTTGAACCTGGAAGCACATCAGGATACTGAAAAGCTTAATCAAAGTAGCTGGCACGATAAGTGCTGATACTGTAGGTGCTATTTACAGGAGTTTCTGGATTTTTTGGGGGAAACATATAAGCAGATGTCAGCACCAGGTTAGCTTAACTAAGCATAAACACTAGAATTTAGAGGTTATGGAAGCACAGTAAAATTACAAACACTGAAAACTTCCAGACATTACATCTGTTTTAGCACATACTTAAACAATGTATGCCTAATTAGCTGTTAATATGCCTTATTTGCTATGCACCATTTATTTTATCCACAACTATCTATAATTTCCATGCCATCAAACATCACTTTCATTTTGAAATCAATGCCATATGTGTTTTCACAAAATCGTGAAATAGTTTTTACACAACTATTATAAATACTGTCATCCTTCCTGTGGACAGCTGTTCACACACTTTTGGTGCCAGACTGAAGAATATTGGAAAAGATGATGGCATAGTGTAGCAAATTTTCTGATGTCCTCTTTACATCTCTAGCTTGTTGAAAAACTGAAATGGGCTGACTTTGCTTATGATCAAAAACTAGCAAGTAAGCAACTTTTTCAAACTGTGTTTTTGTTACGAATCAGTCCCACTATATGATAAATTATCATCCTGAAGAGTTGCGGCATTTGTTATCTTTGGAAAGAGGCCAGCTTACCCCTTCATTTCCAGTTTTTATGTTAATAGGCTAACTATCGTCTGCCTCCAGCTTTATTTTTACTGTACAGGCATGACAGCGGAATGAATCTTTCCATCTTGCACTCATTCAAAATGCAACAAAAGCACATTAACCCCAGATGGAAAATTATTCCTGCAGTGTTTGGCTGCAAATTGCATTTTTATCTGAAGAGAAAAAACACACTGATCAACTTATTGTGATTTCTTTTCCAGGATGGTTGAGCATGCATCAAGACGCATAGAGACACATCTGTGTGACATTTATCAAGTTAAACTCAATGCCTTCTCTACGTAGAACTTACTATTTAATCTTTTTTTTTTCTTGTTCAGTTTCACTCACATCTCCAGAAAGCTGACAAAACTGTTGCGCCGTTGGCATCTCACTCCTAAAAACCAAACTGAGAGCCACGTGCTTCTCGTGTTTGTGGTGCTCTTTTGGCAGCAGGTTAAGAGTAACTTTAAAGACAGAGTTTGAGGAATGTAGACAATGAAAGGTCCTCACATGTGTGTGCATGTGTATGTATGTGTGATATAGCATGTACGGCTGTTTGCCTCCTTTCCTTTTATGTGCACAGAATCTATGGCAACCTGTCACTGTGGCCTTCATGTTTTTGATTCCAAATCTTTATTTCTTTTTTCTTTCTTTCTGTCTTTCGTATGACAAAGAGAAAACTGCTACAACTGAGGCTACAAGTTGTTTTCTTGACTTGGTCCTTTCTCTCCAGGATAGTGATAAATATATATACTTTTATATTTCAGTGTAATAAAGATGCTATTATGTACTGTGTGTGCACACTCTGTTTATACGTGACTGTCTGTAAAATGTGCATGCTTGTATAGTGTACATTCTGTTTCAAAGGCACATTTTGCCCATTGCACATTTACTGCTTATTCAAGTAGCTGGTGTTTCTGCACGAATGACTTTCATAGACAGCAGACATGCTCTCAGGTTGCCCAAGTTTAGACTGAACAAAAGGAGAAGTCATGGTGCAGTCTTAACGGTCACTGAAATTGCTGCAGGATTTCTGCAACTGCATGTCAAAAAATATTTGACTATTGCAGAATGTAATGGTGTTTGGATGTTTAGGTTTTTACATTGAGCATCCTTTTTACTGCACAATTTTAGAAAATATTAAAGTCTCCTCTAATAAATGTAATAAAATGGCAGTAGAGCTCAAATGTAGAGCTAAGCATAAGGAAGTTTTTACCATTATAAAAATGCATCATAAGTGGAAAAAGAGGATGTTGTAATCAGATTTGAAAAAAAAAGAGCAAAAATCTGTTCAGTGGAAAATGATATGCTGATTTTAGTCAGTAGTGTGGGAGGAAAAGTAAAAACAGTGGTTCCTCTTTTTTCACGGTTATGTTTAATTTTTAAGTTTAAAGTGATAAATCACAACAACAATCACCTCAGTGCACTTTAAACGGCAAGGTAAAGACATTTTACAGAATTAGGGAGACAACCACAACAATCAGACAGTTCCCAATGAGCAATCACTAGTGTGTTAGGAAGGAAAACCCAGCAGGACTAAATCTCTGACAACCTCAGAGAGGAGCAGTAATCTGCCATAACCAGTGGTGAGGTGAGCATAGAAAGACACACCCAAATCTTACAGCTTGAGCTTAATTCACCATTTTAAGCTTAAATCAGGATGACCTGCATGCATAGCCTGCTAACCAGCAAAGCACAAAACTGCAGATGGCCCACTGAAGTCCCACTTTTAATCTAATTTAATTTTGTTTACAATATGATGGTGGAAATTTATCCGACAAGAGTACTCTTAAACAAGAATATGAACTGTGACAGATATGTGACAAGACTTGATGAAGTGGAACTATTTGTCAAAATTCAGTTTCAACATTTCCATATATCCATTTTCTCAACCAATTCTGAATAATAATAAGGGGTAGGGTACACCCTAGACAGGTTGGCAGTCTATTGCAGGTCCTTCAATTCTGGAGCTCTTTCTGTACTCCATCCATCTAACCATTTTCTTCCACTTATCCAATTGAGGGTCGTGGGGAGCTTGAGCATATCCCATCTGCTACTGGGCAAGAGGTGGGGTACACCCTCGACAGTAGTTAATCTATCACAAGTAGTGATAGACGGATGCCTATCCTAGCTCCTGTGGCAGCTTGGATAGGCAAGGGGAATAGGACAAGTGGAAGCAATCACAGGCAGTTTATCCCAGGTGGATGGAAAATACTGGCAAATAGAGCATTCTTTCATCATCGGCATACTGTAAAACGACCAAAACAGAGCTAAATACAAAATATGAATTAATGTCAGAGCTCCATAATTTGCTGTGGTGAATAAATTATCTATAACAGCTTTAAAAAGAGACTTAACAGAGATAGCATGTATGCTTTTAGTCCAACTTAATAGAAATGAATACATTTATTACTACACATTGATCATAAGTATACCGGTAGTTCTTTCTTTTGTTTCACCATGCATGTATTTATAGTCCAAGCCTGCGCTGCTCTACACAGGAGGACTGCACTAGATTAATTTATTATTTGTTTTAAACTTCAAGTTGCTACAACAGTCAAGGAGATCAAATCTTAATATTTACTGATCTCAAAGAGAAAAACAAAAGAAAAAAAAGGCATTGATTGTAACTCAATACTTACACCAAACAGAAGACCACTGCACCCAAGGAATTAAACAATTAAGATGTGGTGTTCTCCCTCTGACCTAAACAAACATCACTGCCTAACTAAACCTAGCAGAAATAAAATTGTGAAAATAAAACTACCAGACACATTTGAAACAAGAACAAAGAATCCTATTAACACGAACTACCAAGAGATGTCCTCCAGCTCATTAACTCAACCAGAGAAACTTGAAAGAAAAGAGATCTAATTATAAGTCAAACATCATAAAGGAGGCCAGCAGGGAGAGGACAGGAGACAGAACACCAGGACCGTTACTTCCCTCCTTAAGTAAGTAGGTCTGTTGATATTTAGATTATCAAAATGATTAGTCTCTGTCTACACTTTGTTAAATAACCCAATTGTTTGATCTTTGGGCTGAAGGAAGAACAACATTCGGTGTATAAAAATGCTCAATCAACAATCTATTCCATACAATTCTCATTATTCCATACAACACTTCGACCATGAACGTCTAGACGGGAGATGTGGACAGGAGGGTGTCCGCCAGATCTCGAAGTATCTCACCGTTTCTCACATGCTTATAGCTTCAGCACCCCTCCAAAATCATAAAACCTAAACATCCACGTTCTTTCTCTCTTGGTTAGCCTAAGTTATGATCTTGGCTTCCTGTGCAGTATGTTCTGTTCTTTCTAATCAGACAAATAAGGCCATGATTCTCTGAAAACACTATTTCTTATAAATCAGCAGTATAATGCATCATAAAACAATGTAATTCATTCACAATAAATCAGCAACCTTCTTCTAAGTCAGGAGTAAAATGCAACCTAAAACTACATAATGATTTCACAATCTTTAATTAGAGGTATACGTGGCATAAGATAATAAAATAATCTCACAACTTATAAAACACAGTAACTCTAACATTACACTTAATGTTACGGCAATTAGGATCCTTAAAGAAACATTCACACCCAATAGCCAGTTGTTATCTAATAATGCTAATTTGGGAAGACGTGTATCTGTTGCATCTGTCCTCTCCGTCATGTGATGAATGGCCTCTGACAGCCTCTGCGGTTAAACATTAAGACGGCACTAGTCCCTAATGGAGACTAACCAGTAGGCCGTGCACATATAATTCTCACAAAGGGCACAAAGTCCTCTCTAATTGGCCACTACTTAAATCTTGGGCATATATTTGGAAATCAGACAAACTTCTTCTCTGGAGAGAAACTTAGAAGGAGCCAGAAGGATAACTAAAGCTGAAAAAACAGTCACATCACACGATATTCTATGCTGTTTGAAATCATAACTGAGAATAACATAGCTTATTTACGCGGTGGGCAGAGGAGGTGACCAAAAGGACACGCTGTCATATATTTAGACTAACGGGAACACTCTGATAACGTTTCCTAGACTGACAGGACCAGAGTTTATTCGCCAGTGGAAAACGTCATACCAGAGTACAGCTGAGCCAAAAGGGAATATTCCAACTTCTGAGTGTATTTTTCTCACCACATTTCCTCCTCCTCCTTCTCTTTCTCTCTCGGGGATCCAGTCAGATCCAGTCTGGATGAAGCGGACGTCTTGGTGCGAGATAATCGTCAGATGATATGAGTTAATGAGGCGGAGATGCAAGGAGACAGACTCAGACGTGCTCTCATGCCAGGACAGGTGTGCCACCAGTGAGAGCGAGAGGAGGAGAAAACGAAAGGCGCAAAGAGAATAAAGAGGGTGGTTGCGTAGATATCAAGCGGAGAAGAAGTCACTTTCCAGGTTCTCGATATGGAAACCGGGCAGAGCGCACCGGCGTCGGACATGGGGGGAGACCACACAGCTGGGGTGTGTGTGGTGGAGCGGGACCGAGAGAGGGGCGACGTGTCCAGCCCCAGTCCACCGACTAAGCAGCGCTCTCTGCGGGTCGTCTACGTCCTGAACGATGGGCTTAAGTCGGTGATGGCGAGCAGCCCGGAGTCCGGAGCGCTGCAGTGTTTGCAGAGAGCCTGTGATTCGGAGAGCGCCCTGCTCACCACCGTCACCTTCGGAAGGTTGGACTTTGGAGAAACATCAGTACTGGACAGTTTCTATGATGCAGGTACTTCACAGGAAAGTTACACAAGAGGGAGGGCAGGTTTGCACAAGTCAGACTTCTAACTGCAAGTGTGCGAAAACTTTTTATTATTAAAACTAACTAAGCAGCTCATATAAAACTCTATCTATCTATCATGCAGACTATTCTTCTTTTCCTTATTGCTGTCGGGAAAGCTTTTTTTTGTTCTTACAGTAATTCTGGTTGTGGTGGTCACATGATGAGACACGTACCTGTATTGGTGTTTGGGTAGCATGTAATCTTGATGGTGGAAGAGGTACCAATACACAATGATAAAAATAAAATGGAATATAAACAAATATTCGAAGTAAGTACACAAGTGGTAAATAAAAATGATACTACATAAGTGTCGAAATAAAAAGTGAAAAAAGAGGTTAAACTGAACTTCTTCAATTTAACTTAAATTGAAATTACTCAAGATATGTGAACACACTGTAGAATAAACTAGTATAGACATAAAGTAAGAGCTGAACCTTAACGTACACTGCAACATACTCCAGCAGGTAGGATAAATAAGACTCATGCTTGCAAGACTATGGTATGATCAGAGTACTTTTAGCTAAGTAATCTATGTTAATTCCTCATACACCATATGCTTTGATTCATTAGCACTAATAATATGTTTTTATTAAATCAGGAGTTAAGTTGCGTAATAGCTTGTGAGTGGTTCCTGACTGTTGTGTTACAACAGTTGTAAGTTTATTGTAAGCTATGCAGTGAGATCACTGTTATAGTGCAGCATGACTGTGCAGCATTACTACCCTGGACTGTGATTTCGCAACATTAGTAGGTTTTTTCAGTAGTCAGTAATTTACTTGTAAACTTGTAGCCTCGTATTACATCATGACTTATCTTTTGCAAATAGGTTCATACAAATGATAGATGTCTCAAAGTTATACTAAAGTACTAAAATTACAGCAGTTGGGTATATATGCTTATATTTTTTAATCCAATACATACCTGACTCTACTTCTGTACTTCAGTAATATTTTGAATGCAGTAACTTTGTGTTTTGTAGAGGTACTTCTTCCTTTTTGCACCCTTTATCCTATGCACATACTATACACATACTCAAGCTCTAATCTTTCCAGCAGTAGGAATGTACTAATAGAAAAAGTTATCACTAAAAAAGGTCTGTCATGGGCTACCAAGTTTGCAGCACAATAGTGAAAGCTTTTCTGTATGTTGACACATATAATTCTGCACAACTAGTTGAGCTGCTTTCTTATTCAGATGAGATCTAATTGTAGTAATAGTGCTACATGTTTGATTTTGGAGGTTTCTGAAACCTCAGATATCCTGATACAATCCTAAAGAAATGGTACAGATTCTTGTTGGGCAAATATGGAAACCAATGAAATATGGAGCCACTCAGGCTATTAATAAGCAAATGACCGAAAATATGCACTTGAACGCTCTTATATTACTGGCTTTGAATGCTGATGATTACAACATTTAAACTCATTCGTATGAATCCAAGACAGCAGTTGACAATAGTGATCTTAGTGAGCCTTGTGAGTTGACATTAATTCTTGTTTATTTATTTAATAACTCAGCTGACACCTGTTGTTGTTAATGGTTAAATATATTAAAATCTCACCATAAATCGATCAATGTTCCCCAAATAATTTTCAGTCACTTATTTCATAATTCTGTCTCCATTATGAAAAGATGATGCCTTTGAAAGCTCCTATTTTTAGGGGGAACGAAACCTGAGCTCTTCTTTAATTGCGAGCTATTTATACTAGGCAGCACCACAACTCAGCTGAGGAAGAGCCAGGCACATGTATAAGTTTTAGTCCCCTCAGATGCCCTGCAAGCATAGTACAGGGAGTGCAGAATTATTAGGCAAATGAATATTTTGTCCACATCATCCTCTTCATGCATGTTGTCTTACTCCAAGCTGTATAGGCTCGAAAGCCTACTACCAATTAAGCATATTAGGTGATGTGCATCTCTGTAATGAGAAGGGGTGTGGTCTAATGACATCAACACCCTATATCAGGTGTGCATAATTATTAGGCAACATCCTTTCCTTTGGCAAAATGGGTCAAAAGAAGGACTTGACAGGCTCAGAAAAGTCAAAAATAGTGAGATATCTTGCAGAGGGATGCAGCAGTCTCAAAATTGCAAAGCTTCTGAAGCGTGATCATCGAACAATCAAGCGTTTCATTCAAAATAGTCAACAGGGTCGCAAGAAGCGTGTGGAAAAACCAAGGCGCAAAATAACTGCCCATGAACTGAGAAAAGTCAAGCGTGCAGCTGCCAAGATGCCACTTGCCACCAGTTTGGCCATATTTCAGAGCTGCAACATCACTGGAGTGCCCAAAAGCACAAGGTGTGCAATACTCAGAGACATGGCCAAGGTAAGAAAGGCTGAAAGACGACCACCACTGAACAAGACACACAAGCTGAAACGTCAAGACTGGGCCAAGAAATATCTCAAGACTGGTTTTTCTAAGGTTTTATGGACTGATGAAATGAGAGTGAGTCTTGATGGGCCAGATGGATGGGCCCGTGGCTGGATTGGTAAAGGGCAGAGAGCTCCAGTCCCACTCAGACGCCAGCAAGGTGGAGGTGGAGTACTGGTTTGGGCTGGTATCATCAAAGATGAGCTTGTGGGGCCTTTTCGGGTTGAGGATGGAGTCAAGCTCAACTCCCAGTCCTACTGCCAGTTTCTGGAAGACACCTTCTTCAAGCAGTGGTACAGGAAGAAGTCTGCATCCTTCAAGAAAAACATGATTTTCATGCAGGACAATGCTCCATCACACGCGTCCAAGTACTCCACAGCGTGGCTGGCAAGAAAGGGTATAAAAGAAGAAAAACTAATGACATGGCCACCTTGTTCACCTGATCTGAACCCCATTGAGAACCTGTGGTCCATCATCAAATGTGAGATTTACAAGGAGGGAAAACAGTACACCTCTCTGAACAGTGTCTGGGAGGCTGTGGTTGCTGCTGCACGCAATGTTGATGGTGAACAGATCAAAACACTGACAGAATCCATGGATGGCAGGCTTTTGAGTGTCCTTGCAAAGAAAGGTGGCTATATTGGTCGCTGATTTGTTTTTGTTTTGTTTTTGAATGTCAGAAATGTATATTTGTGAATGTGGAGATGTTATATTGGTTTCACTGGTAAAAATAAATGATTGAAATGGGTATATATTTGTTTTTTGTTAAGTTGCCTAATAATTATGCACAGTAATAGTCACCTGCACACACAGATATCCCCCTAAAATAGCTAAAACTAAAAACAAACTAAAAACTACTTCCAAAAACATTCAGCTTTGATATTAATGAGTTTTTTGGGTTCATTGAGAACATGGTTGTTGTTCAATAATAAAATTATTCCTCAAAAATACAACTTGCCTAATAATTCTGCACTCCCTATAGGTAGGCCCGAAAGGATATAAAACTTGGCGGCAGATTGAGGACATGTTGTTATTACCTCTGAGCTTCAGTAGAAAAAAATGTGGATTTTCAAGTCAGCATAATTGTCTGTACTTGCCTTTAACTGACTCATATACTGAGATTCTTCTATGCAGGAGGCTCTCATGGGTGAGTGGGTGTTGTTTCCTAGAAATAAAAAAAAAAGATTTCTAGGAAAGGATAACATTCAATGAATACCAATGCCTTCCATCATGTATATTCTTGTTCATGCTCATATCTTTCAATGGGAGAGCTCCCAACTGTGTCTCTTCTTGTTTCTTTTGTTTTCAACTCCACTCAAAACATTTCCCAAATTTAACGAGGCCAAAGATCACGGGGCAGATGCAGCACAAAACTCAAAGGCAGATGTATTTCAAACTCAGCTCATTTGTCACCTCTGCAAATTGCATCAATGTTAAAGAGCTATGCTCTTATGTTGTCACCTCCATCACCTCCTTCTTACAGACATTGCAGTCGTGGATATGAGCGATGTGTGTCGGCAGCCCTCCTTGTTTTACCACCTGGGTGTGAGGGAGAGCTTTGACATGGCCAACAATGTCATCCTATACCATGACACCGACCCCGACACTGCCCAGTCACTGAAGGTACATATGCACACTCTCCCATCAGTGTAACTAGTGTTCATGGACACCATTCTTTTACGTCTCCTTGGGACAAAATGATCCGCTGTGTTATTTACAGACTAACATGTCGTACAGTCAGTCCTACCAGCTGTTTAAAATAGCAATTCAGGAATAATACACTATGTCACTGTCCGAAAGTCTGGAAACATATTCTCACGTGCTCTTTATCTCCGCACAGGACATGGTGGCACAGAAAAACACAGTAAGTTTCTTATGTGTGCATGTTTTGTAAAGATTTCTGTGTGCACACCATCTGTTTCTATTTCTAGAGGAATATTCCTGGCAGATACCGTTCACCCCCATGCAGAAATGCAGACAGGAATGCATATATATATATATATATATATATATAGACACACACTCTCACACACATTGTGTACAAGTACACACATGTTAAATCATGAATGGCCGGCTCGAGAACGAGAGTCATATTACTTGTTAGTTTTCCTAGAAACTGACCTTCACTGTATGTACGCTGTCTTCTTTGTGTATATGTGTGTTTGTGTGTGGAGTAGGCTGCTCGTCCTCCACCGTTAGGTTTTCCCTGGGTTCAGTTGCCTCCAGAATACAGAGGCTCTGGTCTGAGAAATAAAGTAGGTATCAGGCCTGCATCAAGGCATGCTGGGATATTCCCTAGTTGACTGATAATACTAACAGACAAGGAAGTGAGGCTGGAAAACAATGACCTCTCCCTGGGATGTCGTGTGGATAACAGATTAAAGCCCCTAACAACACAAAGGAAGCAATGGATAATCAGCTATAGCATGCTTTAAGAGTGCTGGATGCATGTGCGTTTTTGCACTAAATTAAATTTGCATCATCTCAGAAAGAATCATGGAATTGCATTTAATCCCACTGTGGGGAATTTACCTAAAAAGTGTTTGTGAAACAATCCTCACTGAATATAACTGAACAGAGTTTAACAGGAGAAACTTACAAGTGTAAATCAGAAGCAGCTAGTTGCTGTGGCCTAAAGTGCTGTTGTTCGATGCATGAAATCATGATGGTGACTGCTTTAAAATGATGTGTGGTGCTGTGACGACCATACTATATAACTACAAATCTAGTGATATAGTTGTTAAATAAAAGATGTAGAAATATATGTTTTAAGAATGAACACAACAAAAAGACAGTCAGCAGTGCGTGTAAGATTTGTCAGTCCTGAAATGCTTTGCCAAATGCTTTTGTACCTGCAAAGCTTATCATTTCAATTTCAGATTTAAAGGTAATCACATTTGTTCATATGCAAAGCTGGAAGAAGAGGCAGAGGTTAGAGAGTGTTAGGTGGTTCTTAGTACATGAGGCTTATTACTTCTGGAAACCTTCACTGATGTAGTATGATGCTACCAAACAGTCTCAGTGGTGCACTGATCCTCTCATTAATCACTCTAATCCCTACTCTCACCTCCTTATCTCTCTCCACCTGGACTTCTTTTACACCTGGCATTTGCACAAAGCTGTCAAAGTGCTTTTCTTTCTGTAAACAACTTGTAATTAAACCTTCTCTCCTCTCTTTCTAGGCATCCAGTGGTAACTACTACTTCATCCCCTACATAGTCACCCCTAACCACGAGTATATGTGCTGTGAAAGCGATGCCCAACGGAGGGCAAGCGAGTACATGCAGCCCAACTGGGATAACCTGCTGGGCCCACTGTGCGATCCCCTGACCGACCGCTTCACCAGCCTGCTGAAGGACATCCACGTAACATCCTGGTGAGATACAAGTGAAAACAAGGGGCTGCTGTAATCCCACTATCATGGTTTCCTAGTACAGACGCAGATGTAGACTGTAAAGTGCAACTATGTTTATTTTTGCTGTACTCACACAACCAACGTAACAGCTGTGTGTGCCTAAAAATCAAACCCTTCTTGTCTTTAGCTCAAAACACAGCCTCTGTGTGTGTGTGTGTGTGTGTGTGTTGCATCAAGTTCCCATTTCATAGGAAATCAGAGGTTGATTAGTCAATACTGTGCCAGTCAACCACCTAACAGTGCTTCATGTCCGCCCCACCTTCCCTTCTGGAGCTTGGCAGAAACAGCACCTCACAGTCATTTACAAGAAAAGCACCCCCCCCCCCCCCGCCCCCCACCCAAAAAACAAACAAACAAACTACTAAGTAAGGAGTAATATAGGCTTTCAGCTAAATGTGGTGCCATACTTAGTTATGAAATGTAGTAAAACGGAAGTGTAAAGTAATAACGTAAGACAGAATTTACAAAACACCATCTGAATAACATACTTAAGTATAGTATGTTATTACAGTACAATAAAAGTGCTTTAATTGGTGTGCTCTGGAAAGATAAATGTTAAATATATTGCAAAGTGTTGGAACATCAGCTTAATCTCAAATTAACTTAATATTTACTTTCAAAATGAGTCATTTGCTGTGTCAACACTGGTTAAATGAGTTGTCACTGGTAAATGTATCATCTTCATCTTAAAGCATGAACAAAAATAGCCTGTTCACAAGAAATATTAGGTTATAACAGAAATCTGTGTCAAAATTTCTACCTCCAATGTCGTGTGTAAGGGCACTGGTGTTATCTGCACACTCTGCACTGAAAATCAAGCAGATTTCATCCCTTCTGTATTACTGTGATTCATTCTTTGCTTGTTTAAGCAAAACCTGCTATGACGCCTCACACAATGTCTTCCGAGTACTTACGTCACACCCTAGCTGACTCAGCAGCACTGTCTCCCCATTAACTTCAGAGTCCATTTTAAGATTCTGGTTTTAACTTAAGGTGCTTCAAGCACCAGCTTACATCAGTGAACCTTTACATCCTTTTGTCTCCAGCACGTCCCTGAGGTCATCTGAGCAGGGCCTGCTAGCTGTGCATCATACAAGGCTAAAAGCTGAAGGAGACAGAGCTTTTCCAACAGTAACCCCCAGACTCTGAAAAGCTCCTTCTGAGCTTGTGATAGGTGGACTCTGTGTTTTATATCACAAAACAGCTAAAAACGAATCTTTTTAGACTTGTGTTTGGCTACCTTTTGTTTTTATCTTCTGGTATTTTGTCGTGAAGCATTTTGTGATGTTAGGTGCTTTAGAAATAAAATTAAAAAGGAGTTGGAGGTAATTATTCTAGGGATGTTCCATGCATTTGTTTTGCACAATGCAGTATTCCGACTGTAGGAGTCTATAGTGAGGATCATTGTTCATAGCTTTTTGTTAGTACTACCAACTGACTATTAGCACTCAATAGTAATCTCATCAAAACAGTAAGTAATGTCTGTTTGCTGCAAAATAAGGGTTGGTCCACTAGAGGTCAAAAATTGTTCTTTAGATCAACATTAAAATGAAAGCTTCTTTTCTTCCTCTGTTCCTTGTCTGTGTACATATAGTGCTTCCTTTAAGGACACCCTGCTCAACGACATCAGGAAGGCTAGGGAGAAGTACCAGGGAGAGGAGCTGGCTAAGGAGCTTTCACGCATTAAACTCCGAATTGATAACACAGAGGTCCTAACACAGGACATTGTCATGAACCTGCTGTTTTCCTACAGAGATATACAGGTACAAACACATCAAACATGACCTTCATTTCTTTCTATCAGCTGGGAACTTCTTAAAAGTTATTACAGACTGAAGTTCAGAATGACATTTATATTCTAAATGCATTATCATTAGGTTTAAATTTAATGCCCCTTTTGTGGCTTCTCTGACAACCAGGACTATGATGCCATGGTGAAACTGGTGCAGACTCTGGAGATGCTGCCAACATGTGATCTGGCTACCCAGCCCATGATCCAGTTTCATTACTCCTTTGCCCTGAACAGGTACGCAGCAGCTCAATGAAACTTAACATTTTAATGCCCAAACCCTGTGGTAAAGCAGATTTATCTTCTTTAATTATTTTTAGGGATCCCACATTTTTTGTTTTTTGTGCCTGTATTTCACTGAGGACATTCATTCTAACATATCATATAAAATGCACCATAAATATGCAGTGTGGTGATATCAGGAGCTAAAAATGTAGTAACTGCATGTCAAAAATGCAACAGACCACAAGTCTAGCATTCTGTGAAAAATAAATTTTTGTTGTTCAGGGAAAATTAAGTATACTGTATGATTTAACAACTTTAGCAGCAATAACTTGAAGTCTTCATTTTCTGTATGACGTTTTAGCCTTTCACAGCATTGTAGAGGGATTTTGGCTCAGCCTTCTTTTACATTTTCTTTAATGTTGCTTTTGTTCATTGAGGTTTACAGGCACTTGTTTATACACAGCTCTCTTAAGGTTCCCCCACAGTATTTCAGTCAGATTGGAGTCTGGACTTTTGCAACACCTCGATTGTTTTCTTTTTCAGCCATGCTGTTGTAAATTTTCTGCTGTGTTCAGGATTATTGCTCTGTTGCATAATCCTGCTTGAGCCAAGCTTTAGCTGTTGGAAGGTTACCTCACACTTACTCTAGAGTGATTTGGTATACAGAGAAGTTCATGGTCAAGTCAATGACTGCAAGGTGTCCAGGTCTTGAGGCTGCAAAGCAAGCCCACATCATCACCCCTCCACAACCATGCTGACAGTTGATATAAAGTCTTTATGTTGATATGCTGTCATTGGTTTTAACCAAACGTGGTGATGTCAAGTATGACCACATATCTACACTTTGCTTTTGTCTGTCCAAAGGATAATGTTCTGGTGGTCTTGCGGTTTGTTCAGATGGAACTTTCCAAACCTAAGCTGTCCTGCAGAGATACCTTCTCCAGGCAGCTTGTTCAGGCTTTCTCTCATTGTACTGTGATTAACTTTAACATTTAACATGCTAACCGAGGTGTTTAAAGTCTGTAGCTCTTGTTTTTTTGTTTGAAGTTTCTCTAAACATTACAAGATCTGATCATAGGGTGAAATTGCTAGAACAGCCACTCCTGTGTTAACACACACCCGAATACTCCAGGCCAGTAAACTGCCCAAACTGCTTTTGAGCAGGTAGTTAGGCTGATGATCAGTTATCAAGTGCATTTAATTAGCAACACCTGGCTGGTACTTGCACTTTTAATTCTTATGGAAGTAATAAAGGTGTACTTCTCAGTCTCATGAAAACGTTTTCCTTCATGTGCATGTGCATGTACGTGCAGGAGGAATGCTCCTGGAGACAGGGAGCAGGCTCTCAGAGTGATGCTGCAGGTGTTGCAGTCCTGCGAACATCCTGCACCAGACATGTTCTGCCTCTGTGGACGAATCTACAAGGACATTTTTCTCGACTCTGACTGCAAAGACACTAAAAACAGGGACAACGCCATTCAGTGGTGAGAACACACAGAAATAAATGCATCTTATTCACATCTTATTGTTTCCTTGTGTGTATTCATCTGTATTTCCTCTTCCACCTGTCAGGTACAGAAAGGGCTTTGAGCTGCAGCCCACTCTGTACTCGGGTATTAACCTAGCTGTCCTCCTCATAGTTGCTGGCCAGCAATTCGAGAGCTCCATGGAACTCAGAAAAATAGGTAACCTGATTCCCCCTTTGATTTGTTCTCAGCGGACTCTCAAGTCAATGTGAAACACCTAAGTTGTTTATTTTCAGCATTCAGTTTGCATTCAGTAGCTCCTTTTCTTGATATTTCTGTGGTACAAAAGTCAGCTGAGACCATGCCACTTCAGTTTCAATCAGACTGCAATTACAATGTTCACTTTTTGTCTTCTTATAATCAGGGGTGAGGTTGAACAGCCTGCTGGGGCGCAAGGGTTCCTTGGAAAAGATGAATAACTACTGGGACGTCGGCCAATTCTTCACCGTTAGCATGCTAGCGAGTGACATTCCTAAAGCTACTCAGGCTGCAGAGAAGCTCTTCAAGCTGAAGCCACCTGTTTGGTAAGAGAGAAGATCTTGTAAATATATAAAAGTTGCAATGTCAATGCATGTTTTTCATAATAAAGATTAGTTTTAAATTTTGGTCACATTCTGATCCCCAGGTCTCAATTTTTTAAAGATGTATTCAGCTTTCATAGTTGTAGTGAAGTATCAGGACATTCATCTTACAAAAGTACATTTGTTTTTATAATGCAACTCTTTTATTTAAGTAAGCCCAAACATGCTACAAAAAAAACAGTTTACGAAAACAAAATTTCAAGGAATTGTAAGTGTGATGCTTTTTATTTTAATGATTATAATTGGTTGTATTTTCTTCCAGGTATTTGCGTTCAGTAGTGCAGAACTTACAGCTGATCCAAAGGTTTAAAAAGCAAAATTTGGAGCATTCTCCTCAGAGAGAGAAACTCAACTTCTGGATGGACATCATCGTCGAGGCCACGCAGTGCACCACCAACAGACTGCGGTTTCCAGTATGTAAACATATACATGCATTCGTGCTGAAAAATGATGACTGAGGGGTTCAAAATCAAATGTTTTGGTGTTTGTGTTTACAGGTGCTGATTCTGGAGCCCACCAAAGTTTACCAGCCATCCTATGTGTCTATCAACAATGAGGCTGAAGAGAAGAACGTCTCCATCTGGCATGTTTCTCCTGCTGAAACGGTCAGAGCATTGCCCATCTAATCATCTTCCTGTTAGGAATATTGTCCTCCGCTCGGAAAAATTCTAAATATTAAATAAAAATTAATTAAAACTGGTGAATCACTTAAACTAAATCAGACAAATTGTATGCAAACAGAAGGAACTTTGATGTGAAATCTTCCATCACATATTGTGACTGAATAACACGTAATTACACAAACTCATTGCACCCTCATTTTGTCCAGTATTTTAATTGCACCCGAGTATACCAGGGTGAAGTACCACCAGTATTACCAGTAAACAACAAAAACCACCAAAATGCTATATCAGCATTTAAATTAGCCTACTTCTTGCCTTTTGTTTAACATGCAGTGCTACACAGATCACTGATCAAACACATTATAGTGAAACGAAGTTTGATAACACTTCACATTAATTGTAGTCAAACATCTCAAGACAGGTGAACATAATGCTGCTTCATTGATTTTTAATTTTTTTTGTAAGGAGTACATGGAGGTTTGGGCTCAGATAGTTTTGGGATTCAAGTTTTATTTTGCATCCATGTGGAGTCTGTTTAAAGATTGTTGACTCATCATTGTAGAAAAAAAAAGAAAAAGTGTGTTGCAGACACTTAAAGCTGAGCCAGCATTAACTAAATTTGCTTCACCTATGCTAATTCAGAATGCTAGAGGGCTGGAGCCGTCCAACTAAGTAGACAGAAACATATACATATATGCATATTTGTTCATTTACCTGCTAGAACCTACTGGAACAAAATGTTAGAGCTGAAACACTTTATTTGTTGATTGATTAACTTCTGTTTTTTTGTTACAGAAAGGTATTCATGAGTGGAACTTCACTGCAATGTCCATCAAAGGCATTAGGTATACAAGAGACATGTTTGGGAAACAAATAGAAATAAATAGAAAACGTACATTTTTGTTCAATTCAAATTTCTCTTGTGGTTTTATGGGCCTGGGCTGCAATTGTAGTAACTCAGGGAACTCAGGAGTGGTGCAAACAAGCATATAAATTGTGGCTCCCTGCAGCTATATCCATAATACATGAAGTAAACAGAAGAACTAGCTGCCAGGAACATCATTAGGGATCTCCAGCTGACCTGTTCAGCCTCAATATTCAAAACAGTGACGTATTGTGCAAAGCTTCAATTACTCAGTGCAACCGGAGGAGGAAGAAAGAAAAAAATGCAAATATCAGTAAGGATATTCCTCGTGTTTAATGGCCAGTGATTACTGTGAAAAAACCCCATCACCCATGCTCTTAAATACAATTTGACGATCCAGGTAAAAGTCTGGCTATAGAATAAAACAACTTTTTTTCGTGTTAGAATACAATCCCTCAACACAATTTGATTGTCTGCTCTCCTGCTTACTAATCTAAATTATTCATTTATATCCATGTATTATTATTATACTGTGAGCAAATGTAAGTTTTTTGCACGCTAATGAGATTTACTTTCATCTGTGAAAAGGATTGTGTTATAAAATACAGCATAAGGAAGAGTTAAATAAAATAAAGAACAGTGCCCAGCCTAATGCGGCCCTTCTGTCTGCAGTATCAGTAAGTTCGATGAGCGTTGCTGCTTCCTCTACGTCCACGATAACTCGGATGACTTCCAGATCTATTTCTCTACTGAGGAGCAGTGCGGTCGGTGAGGACAAACACCTCTAGATGTGTTTGTGTAGGTGTGTGTTTGTCAAGTGTCCGTCCGTGTTTGTGTTTGTACACTTCATACTATATGTGCAGATGTGATCTGAAGGCCTAGAACTGTAAATAACTGTAATAATGTCTGTGTCTGGTTATGTGTTTCAGGTTCTGCTCCATGGTAAAAGAGATGATATCTGATGGTACTGGGAATGCTGTGGAGCTGGAGGGGGAGGGTGATGGAGATACGCTAGAGGTCAGTGTGAGCTTGAAAGTGTGCTAACACACACAC